>NC_053431.1:56389367-56557787 GCF_007990345.1 Gossypium hirsutum
TGAGTCCGAGTTCACTTATGGATGCGAACGCCCGAGCTCGTTGAGTTGAGTCCGAGTTCACTTATGGGCGGGTTACATGGTAGCTTGGCTACATATGTGGCACTTATGTGCAAACTTTCCATGTATCCGAATTATATTCCGATGTGTTCAACGGGTAAAGTTCTACTCAAATGGAGGAATACTCAAGATGAAAGGGACATATTGGTAAGTGTTGTGAAATGGATACTTTGAACAGGTGTGTGCTTAACCCTCGGGTTGAAAACTCGATATAACAACAATATGGTAAGATGATAAATGAAAATGTGATATGAATGTGTTGGTGATGATTATGCAAGTGATGTTTTATGTTTGCTTATATGGTTATGTTACTTGCTATTTGCATGTGAACTTACTAAGCATTTATGCTTACTCCCTCCTTTTCATTCCTTGTAGTGTTGACAAGCCAGCTCGGAAATCGGAAACGGTCGGAGGCACGCTCACACTATCCGTATACCATCTTGGCATAATGGCTTGTATATTTTGAGTATGGCATGTATAGCATTATAATCATTTTGTGTATATGGTCTTATGATATGGTTATTGAGTGGTATCGAAATGCTTGGTAATGATTAGCCATTGGAATGGCTAATCATGATCATATTTGGTGTTATGTATGCTAAATTGCTAGCTAATCCATGGAAACCATGAAATAGGTAAAATTACCATAAAATAGATTCAGACAGCAGCAGTGACGAGAGTTTGAAAAATCACGAAAAATAGTAGAGATACAATTAGATGATGAATAATATATGGAATTGAATAATTATGAGTCTATTTTCATATGGATGGAACAAAACAGGTATATGAGTTATATTTTATGGGATGTTTAAATTTTTGTGAAATAGGGCAGTGCGATTTCTGGATACCCTGTTCTGACTTTGGAAATTCACCATAAATTTTTTAAAAATAATTAGAAGTCATGATTTATATTTACAGATTCTTTATTTAGTCTAGTTTTATTAGAAAGAAACGGCATAGTCATTGAAACTCTGTACAGGGAGATATCTAATTCGTAATACACAGAGGTCAGAGCAGTCAAACTCTGAAACAGGGGAGACTTTAACTAATAAACTGTACTAATTTGCTTGTCCAAAAATTCTATAAAAAAATTAGTAAATATATATGTGAGTCTAGTCTTAGGGAAAATTTACGGAATTGGATTTCAAATTTTGTAACTCGAGATATGAATTTTTAAGCAACTATGACGCAGATTGTTAGCTTGACTGAAAATTTTAAAAATAAATTGTTTGAGATGTTTAAGTAATGAATTAAGTCTATTAACACCTCGTGTTCGACTCCGGCGACGGTCTCGGGTACGGGGCGTTACACTTTTCTCAATTTAATTCCTATTTTGCATTTTTACGAAAAATCATTTAACAAAACTTGTATATCCATCAACAAGCATTCATAATCTATCAGGAAACTTCAAAATACACATGTATTCATCAATGACATCATTCAAAATCTTTAACAATTTTGCAAAATAGTCTCTGGCCTAGCTAGACCTAGCTGCAATGATTTCAAAAACATAAAAATCTTTAAAAATCGAGCTCAGAACACTTACTAATTAACCTTGCAAGTGCCGAACCCTAAAACTCAATCAAAGGCTTTCTTCTTCATCAATATTCGAACAAAAGAGAGAAAAGGTGGACAAAAATTCACTTTGTTTTTATTAATATAACATTTATTAACTATTTTACCATTTTAACCTTAACATTAATATAAAATTTCATTTATGCCAAACCATTAACATCCACTAACCAACTAATGGTATATTTTCCACTTAAGGACCTAAACTTCAAATTTCTATAGCTATTTGACATCATTAGCTAATAGAACAATAATTTTGCAATTTACGCGATTTAGTCCTTTTTACCAAATTAACCATTCAAACAGAAAATTACTCACGAAATTTTCACACATATCAAATAACATGTTGTAAAGACCGAAAATAATATTAAAATAATTTTCTGACATCAGATTTGTGGTTTCGAAACCATTGTTCTGATTTAGCTAAAACTGGGTTGTTACAACTCTCCCCCCTTAGGGATTTTCATCCTCGAAAATCTTACCAGTGAATAGGTTTGACTATTGTTTTCTCATAGCATCCTCGAGTTACCATGTAGCTTCTTCAACCCCATGTCGATGCCATAATACTTTCACTAATGCGATTCTCTTATTTCTCAGCTCTTTGATCTCACGAGCTAAAATTCAAATCGGTTCTTCAACATATGACATATTAGACTGGATTTCAACCTCGGTCGGGGAAATGACATGTGAAGGGTTAGATCAGTATCATCAAAGCATCGACACATGAAACACATTATGTATTTTCTCTAACTCAGATGGTAAAGATAGTCGATATGACACTTTCTCAACTTGCTCAGTAATCTCATACGGTCCGATGAATCATGGACTCAATTTCCCTTTCTGAACAAACCGCAATATCTTTTTCCATGGTGACACTTTCAAAAACACTTTATCCCTGATCTGGAACTCGAAATCTTTTCCTTTCAAGTCTGCGTATGATTTCTATCTATCCGAAGCTACTTTCAAACTATCACAAATTACTTTCATTATTTCTTCAGTCTCTCTGACCAAATTAATCCCGTGAACCTTTTTTTCGCTGAGTTCACTCCACTACAATGGTGTTCGATATTTATGATCGTATAGAGCTTCGTACGGTGCCATCTTTATACTCGATTGGAAGTTATTATTATAAGCAAATTCAATCAGCGATAGATATTTCTCCCAGCTACCTTCAAACTTAAGAATACAAAACATATCCTCAAGTATCTGAATAACTCGTTTGAATTGACCATCCATTTGTGGGTGAAACGGGATGCTGAAATGTAGCTTCGTACCTAAAGCTTTTTGTAATTTTTTCCAAAATCACGAAGTGAATCTCGGATCTTTATCCGAAACAATAGATAGGGGAACACCGTGTAATCTCACAATTTTGGAAATTTACAACTCAACTAATTTATCAAGCGAGAAATCTATATGTACTGGAATAAAATGAGCTGACTTCACCAATCTGTCAACAACAACCCAGATCACATCTTTCTTTTTCAGAGATAAGGGCAAACCCGATACGAAATCCACTGTTACTCTATCCCACTTCCACTCAGGAATCATAATAGGTTGTAATAAACCTGACGGTACTTAAAACTCAGCTTTGACTTACTGACAAATCAAACATTTTGAAATAAATTCTTAGATATCTTATTTCATGTCGTGCCACCAATAAAGCTGTTTCAAATCGTTATACATTTTCGTGCTTCTTGAATATACTGATAAACAACTACTGTGTGCTTTCTTTAGAATCTTCAGAATGAGTTCAGAATTTCTTGGTACACATATTCTATCACGAAACATCAAACAGTCATCAGGCCCTATTCGAAACTCTGAATTAGAAGTCAACTCACACTGAGCTCGTTTTGCTTGTAATTCATTATCAAATTTTTGAGCCTCACAAATCCGCTGTAGAAATAATGGTCTCGCTTTCAATTTGGCTACTTCGAACCATCATTAGACAAAGCTAATTGTGTGCTCAAAACATGTAAAGTAAATAAGGACTTTTGACTCAAAGCATCAGAAACTATGTTCACTTTCCCAAGATGATAGTCAATCACTAAGTCATAGTCTTTTAGCAATTCTAACCATCTCTATTCTCACAAATTTAAATCTTTTTGAGTCATCAGATATTTCAAGCTTTTGTGGTCGGTATAAATATGACATTTCTCACCAAACAAGTAACGACACCAAATTTTCAATGCGAACACTATCACAGCTCAGATAATTCTTTTTGTATGACTTCAACTGTCTCGAGGCATAAGCTACAACTTTGTCTTCTTGCATCAAAACACAACCCAGGCTATTTAACGATGCATCACTAAAAACTACAAATTATTTACCCGACTCAGGCTGAACTAACACTGGTGCCTCTGTCAATAATGCTTTCAACTGTTCGAAGCTCTGCTGACACTTTTTTGACCATTCAAATTTAACATCTTTTTGAAGCAATCTTGTCATCGGAGTCGCAATCATCGAGAAGCCTTTCACAAATCGTCTGTAATAACCAGCTAGTCGCAGAAAACTACAAACTTCAGATACATTTCTCAGATGCTTCCAACCGATAATCCCAGATGTAACGTCCCAAGTTTTGGGCCTAGATGTATTAGGTCTTGAGCATGGGAACAGTTAGGAGGCTACACATAAATGTTTATTTCTGCAAGAAAGTGACACAAATGCATGTCTGCTTCAGTGGTTAAGTGTCCTGGAAGAGTTTGAGAAGTCTTGGGTTCAAGCTTTGGCTTGTGCAAAACGTTTTGTTTTATATGGATAAACCCCTATCTCTAGTCAGTAGTCTTTTAAATAAATGTGGGTATTTTATGTCAAAAAGGGCCTGCTGGTCTAGGGGATAAGTGGCGTATTGTTGTTACCTGAGGTTTGAGGTTCGAGTCCTGCTTAGAGCAATGATGTGTTTTATTTTACTGCTAAGGCCGTGGGGAGTTTCAATCAACCCGAACTACTGAAGAGTTGTAGTGGAATTTGAATTAGGTGGTTGAGGGAGGAGTGGTCGGTTTTAAGTGATTTGGGGAGAAAATTGTCAGATTTTGAAAGGAGTGGGAGAGTAGTGCCAAATTTGAACTCTTGGCTTTAAGGATTTCAACTTTGGGTTGGTTTCACTCTTCACTTTCAGTTTCTGTCAACATTTTTGGCTCTTTTCACTTCTTGGAGGCCGAATAGTGTTGGGGTTCGTTCGGGTATTTTTCTTTCTCTACTTTTTGACTTTGTTTTCTTTTTGGCTATCTTTCCCTTGTTAGTCGATTCCTCTTTCTTCCTCTACTCTTTTACCAAGCGTGCTCTCCTTTTTGCCTTTGGCTGAATAGCCTTCTTCTCTCTCACTCAGTTCTTTTCTCTTTTCATCTTGCATGTTTCTTGGCTGAATATTGATAGGTAAGTCTTTGCTTTACTTCTATCCCCTTGTGGCTTTATGCTTTCCCTTTTTGACACTTTCCTTTATCCATACTGTTCTTTTCTCCCTTTTCTCTGGTGCTGCTGATTTGGCCATTGAATCTTTCTTATCTGAGTGCATCCTTTTCGATTGTTCAAGACAAGGAGTGCGTTCCTCTTCCGCTGGTTATACGTTGGTAAGTGAAGGGTGGGTTATAATGATTTGGGGTAGACGTTGCTTGGTTATAAACTGTTTGTTTTTATTTTTTATGTTTCTGTTAGTGACTACGCTTTGTTTTCAACAACAAATCGTGTGGATTGAGCCCTTCCCATACCTCTTTTTAAGCAAACAGAGTTGAGGCGTTAGAGGTATGTTTCGATCACTATTAAATTGAGAAAAGTTTGGGTTGGTTTTATTTCGACTATTAAGTGATTAATGGGGTGTGTATTGATCAATCTTTAGGTTCAGGATTTTTCTGAAGTGCTTACGAGCCGTAGTCGACACAAGTGTGTAAACACAACTCTGAAATCATAAATTGGCAAAAAGCCAAAAAGTACGATTAGTCGACACCACACGAGTGTATGGCTACCCGTGTGGTAGCCTGTGTGATTAAACATGGACGGATGGTCGACCAGGCCATCATGAGTGATTTCCTAGGTCGAGGCCATAATGGGCCATTTTGGTCCAAGTTGGGTCGTGTGGGCCCCACGGGCTTCCACATGGGTAAATCACACAGACGTGTAGATTTTATTGGGCCAGGCTGTGTAATACACACGGCCAACGCCATTATGGGCTGTGTGGGCCACACAGGCATGTGGGCTCATATGGGCCAGTAATATGGGTCGTGGGCCAATTTTCACTGTTTGACTGTTAAGGTTGCACAGGTCGCTCGAGACGACTGTGGACCTACTGTTAGGTCGATAAGTTTACCTATACCCCCTATATATGACAAAATAACTATTTTGCCCTTATATGGTAAGATGAGTGTTTTACCCCTTTGTGATGTATATATATGTACATGTATGATCGTATTTTAGCATGCTATTTAAACTGTAATGGATACATGTATGATTCTATGATATGACATGACATGATTGAATGATGCATTGCATGGGGATTATACTGATTGGAATAAGTGTATTGAAAGGCTTTGAGCCTAAATTACTGGCAGCCCAACTGCATATTATTGTATAGTGCCACTTTCGGTACTTTCTGGACTGTAGGGATGGGTGGGTTGATTTTATCCCCACATGGAGTGTAAGGTTGGACGGAGTTGGAGTGTAGAGGCTAGATGGGTAGGACTTATATACTATTTAAACCGTTACTGCACTGAATATTGTTACTGTAATGGGCCAAGGCCCAAACACATGATTATTTCTGTATTGAGATGGGCTAAAGCCCAAACTGATAATGTCACTGCTACTAAAAAGGGCTTAGGCCTAGACTATGCTTGTTTTCTGACTGTTTGCTTATATGGGATTACACACTGAGTTTTCGTAAACTCACCCTCCTATTTTAACTTTACAGGTAATCCCCAGATATAGGCAGATTGGTTCAACGGATGACTCAGAGGAGGCCACACGATCTATCAAACTTTAAATAGTATTTTATGATTTCTATTTAATTTTGGGGTATTTTACTGTAATAATGGCCTCTTTGGATTTGGGATTTTTTTTATTTTTTTGGTTTATAACTGCTAGCAGTGGGAAAAAACGCGGGTTTTCAAAAAGATAAATGTTTTATCAAAGATACCGTGAATACACAACCTATTTTAAGAGCTTCCGCAATAAATGACGTTTTAAAAATTAATAACATTTTAATGGGAATAACTTTTTGACAATGACTCACATTTTGAAAATGAACGACACATCTTAGAATAATCATTAAGATCATTATAACATTCTGAAATAGGGCCTAAACGAAACAGTGGTTGCAAAACCACAAATCTAAGGTAGAAAAATTTATTTTATTATCATTTTAAGGTCTGTGGCATGATTGCATGATTGTGTGAAAATTTCGTTTAGAAATTTTATCGATAGAGGGTCCAATTTGATATTTAGGACTAAATTGCAAAAGTTGTAAAAATGTGTATTCTAGTTCACAAAGGTACTAAGTACTTGTGAGTAATGGGTTTTTAAAGTGGAGGTCCTTGGATAGTAATTAGACCATTATACTAGTTTAGACAAAAATACCTAAAGGAAGATAAAACACCATAGTTTTTAATTAAGGGCATTTTAGTCATTTAGTTATTAAAATGAATTAAAAACAAAATTAAAAGCCAATTTTTGTCCATCTTCAACCCCTTGGCCGAATTTAACACGAGGAAGACTTAGCTAGGGTTTTTCAAGCTTCCAAGCTCGATTGGAAGTCCGTTTTAGCCCTATTTTTAATGTTCTTTACGTTTTTGGAGTCTCGGTAACTTGATTAAGCTTATTCTAGCAATAATTTAACCTAGGGTTTATATTTGGAAAAATACCCATAGGTGAAATGTGTTTATTTTGATGTTTTATGGTAGAATATGAAGCTTGAAATTGTGTTAAACAACTTTTGCTAAGCGATTTTACGTGAAAATGAGTAAAACAACATAATCGGTAAAAATACCTAATGTTCATAAGTACATGTTAGAGTGAGAATTTGATGTTTCCATAAAAGGGAAAAATGATTAGCATGTCATAAAACATAAGGAAATAACTATTTATTTGATGGATGAAATTGAGATAGTATTTATTATAATAGATAAATATGGAGATATTAAATTTAATGTACGGTTAAAGCAAATGAGATGTTGAATAAGACCATAGCCGGGCTATGGCAAATCGAATAATAAGACCATAACCGGGTTATGGCATGTGAATGTAAGACCACGATAGGGCCTTGGCAATGTATGCGTAAGACCATAGTTGGACTATGGAATCGAAAAATCAAAGTATTTGTATCGTAAGCATTTATAAGATGGAGTGGTTTGATAAGAGAACTGTTGAGAAATAGATAAGTATCGATACAAGTATGTAAGGAAAACTAATTCAAGTAACGAGTTAGAAGAAGTTGAGAACTTATGAGATATGATATGGATAAACTTTATGTTAGCCCATTGTTTGATACTTTAAATGTTAATTATGTTATCCATTTTGAAATGTTAATGAATATTGTGATTATTTCATATTTACATACGAACTTACTAAGCTTTATAGCTTACTTTGTTTAATTTTTGGTGTTTTATAGTTTTATGAAGCTATGTCGGATCTATGGATCGTCAGAGACTTCATCGCACTATTGGACATATATTTGGTACTTTTGAGTTGTGTAGATATGGTATATGGAATGTATAGTCTTGTGTCATTTTGGTATGTTTGATGAACATGTAATTAGGCCATTTGAGTTGGCTTGTGATGATGAATTTGTTAATGTATAAAGATGTGTAAATGGCTTTGTTTTGAGTTAGGTAATTGACCTATATTGACTAAATGACGTTGAATTAATAATGCATGTTTGGAATGGTTTAACTAAATTAAATATATATATGAATTATGTATAGTAAGGCAAGTTTAATTGATAGGTATTTGAATAGGCAAATGGCATTGAATTGAGTATTGAATTGGTTGAAATGGATATAGTATGTAACAGCCCAGTTTAGAACCTAGTCAGAACAGTGGTTTTAGGACCACAAATCTGAGATCAAAAAATTATTTTATTATTAATTTTGGTGTTTATAATAAGTGAATTGATATGTGTGGAAGTTTTGTGAGGAAATTTTATCGTTTGTGTGCTTAATTTGCAAAAAGGACTAAATCGCGTAAAATGTAAAAGTGGTTGTTATATGTTATAAGAACCTATTTGATACGGCTTATTAATTGTGAGGTCTTTATGTGGTTAATAAACCACTAGATTAATGAATGGACAAAAATGCCTAAGTTAATGGAATTTTAATATTATTTTATTAAGGGTATAATAGTAAATAATGCATAAAAGATGTATTAAATAAAAGAAAAGTTAAAATCATCTTATTTTCTATCATCCATGACTGAATATTAGAGAAAAAAGAAGAAGAAAAGTTGGTTCTAGGGTTCGGCTATTGATATTCTTGATTAAGGTATGGATTTTGTTCAGTTTTTGATAATTTCTACTTTTTTGTAATCGTTTTTTAGTAATCTATCAAGCCCATATCTTAATTTCTGATTTTTTTTTATGATTTTGAGTTGAGCCATTGTTGATAATGTGAGTTTAATGAAGTTTGATGATAGTAAATGGAAGATATGTGTTAGATTACTATATTTTGTATTACGATTTTTGAAGAATTTGAGTATTTTAGACTAAATTATGAAAAGTGTATACTGAGGGGTTGAATTGTGAAATAAATGAAAGTTTTGGGCTCCTAAAGGTCCTTATGATATTCTTCTATGCATAGGTTCATTGAAATTATGTGTATTTTGTGTTTTTGTGAAATAGGCACTAAAATGTTAAAATGTGAAAATGTGACGGCTAATTTGTAAAATTCCCTAAGTATGTGTTTAAGGATTAGATTGAATGATTTGTTGAATAAAAGGTTTAATTTTGAATACATATAGATCAAGAAAAGAGGAATTCAGATTTAGATGGAGGGAAATAGAAGATTATCGAGTAAACGGTCTGAATCGTCAAATCTGAGTACGAGGTAAGTTCGTACATGATAAATGATGTTGTAGTTAGGTTTTAATGCTTTGATAATGCATAAATTGTATAGATATTTGATTACGGTTTGAGCATGATGATATACGATTATGTTCGGCACTAAATGTACAGTTCGAAATAGCTCCAGATACAAATGGCACTAAGTGTGCGTGTTGGAATAGCTTCGGCTATATGAGGCACTAAGTGTGGGATACCTAGATAGCTTTCGTTTATTGAAATGGCACTAAGTGTGCGAAATTGTTACGGTTTCGGCAAATCACTGATGCACCAAGTGTGCGAATTCTTAAAGCATGGAAAGACTTCTGAATGAACTAATGTATTTGAACGAGAGGTGAGAATGAAATGAAATTATACGGGAAAGTTCAGGTATGTTCGGTACCTATATGGTAGATGATACTATGTGTATGAAGATTGATGAATTCGTATGAACATGTTGTATGAGATATAATAGAACTGATGGATGAATTGTGAACTACTAAGTGTTTATTAGTTGATGTTTCCTATATTATAAATTTTTGTTTATTTATGGTACGAACTTACTAAGCTTTAAAGCTTACTGTGTGAAATGTTCTCCGTTTTACAGTGTTATAAGGCTAGCTCGAATCTGGGGATCGTCAGTGACATCAATCACACTATCGGACATCTATTTTGGTACCATCAAATCTTAAATTATTATGTTTGTATGGTTGTGACACAAATGCATGTCTACTTCAGTGGCTAAGTGTCCTGGGAAGAGTCTGAGAAGTCTTGGGTTCAAGCCTAGGCATGTGCACAAAGTTTTCTTTTTAAGGAATAAACCCTTGACTGTAGTTGGTAGGCTTTTAGATAGATGTGAGTATTTTATGACAGAAAGGGCTTGCTGGCCAAGGGGTAAGTGGCGTGTCATTGCTACTAAAGGTCTTGAGTTCAAGCTCTATTACTCACAAGGTGAATTTTATTTTGCTGCTGTGCTGTGTAGATTGTTGAGTGTCAGTGGAACTCTGAGGCTAGTGGGTGGTTGGAGTGTTTGAAGGGTGTGGGGATTGTGTAGCCGAATTTTAGGAGGGATTTTAGGAGAAAATCAAGGGAAGTGAGAAGAGAGGGAGTGGTGTACCGAATTTGGACTGTGGCACTCAAGATTTTGGCTTTAGGAGTTTCAGTAATCTATTTCAGGCTTTGTGAACTTTCTGATTGCTCTCTTCTCCTTTTCAACTTCTGACTTTGCTTTTGGGTTTTTTTCATTCCTTGTTTTGGGGCAGTCGAATTTTGCTATTGACCATTTGTCTATTTCGTAAGTTTGTTTTTTGCTTTTCCCGAATAGACATCTCTCTCTTTTTCCCCAATCAATTTTCCTCTTGATTGATTACTTCTTCTCCTCTCTTTAAAGCTTTGTCGAATACTCTCCCCCTCTTTTCTCTCTATTCTTTTCCCTTTTCACTTTGTTACTTTGGTCGGACACCCCATCTCACCCTTTCTATTTTGCTTTCAGTTTTCGAAAGTGTTCATTGATCGTTTGGGTTCAAGCGCATGGTTCTTCTCTTCCTCTCCCTTAATTGTTCTTCGTTGACCAAATACTGGTAGGTGAGCCTCTGTCTTACTCCTTTGTTTCCCTTTTGGTTTTCCTTTCTCAGTACCATCTTTTTCTTTCCATCTGCTCGTACCGATTACCCCTTCTTTTTGTTTACTCTTTCAGATTAATCCCCATTCTCGATTCTTTGTACACTACAATCTATTCTGTCATTGTTGGCAAGTGGGGTGCAGTTGAGATGGTATCATACTTCAAGTGTGAGTCTAATAAAAAGGTGGTGACTTTTGTGCAGCTGGTGGTCGAGGTTGATTGGCACATCTCCTGAGAACCAAGGGTGCGATTACTATATACTTTTGGTAAGAAGATGGTAATCGATATGGAACTTCATTGGATCCCATTTGTAACATGGGTTAAGTAACTAATCAGATGTCTTATTGAGTTTTCTTTAGGACCAAGAGTGTCGGAGCGTGGATTAACTCCAAATCAAGGTGTGTAAACACTGTCCAAATCGTAAATCGGCAAAAGCCGATACTTGTGACCATTGAAGCTACACGAGCGTAAGTTCGCTTGTGTGGTAATCTGAATGCCTAAACGTGGGCGTAAGACGTGGAGGCCGGACATGAGCGATTTCATGGGCTTAGGCCGTTTTGGGCCATGTTGAGCCGAAATGGGCCGTGTGGGCCCCACGGGTGTATGGGCCCCACACGGGTGAACCACATGAACATGTGGTAATGATCGGGCCAGGTTGTGTAATCTACATGGCCAGGGAAATTTCTAGGCTATATGGGCCACATGGGCATGTGGGCCCACATGGACCCGCATTATGGGCCTTGGGCCCATTCGCAATGTTTGACTATTAAGACTATACGGGCCGCTCGAGACAACTGTGGACCTACTATTGGGTCGGTAAGTATACCTAGACCCTGATTTGGTAAATGACTGTTATACCCCTAAGAGGTAAAATGACTAATATGCCCTTATGAGTTGTATGACTGAAATTAAGCATGCCATTTTATATATATTGCATTCATGCATGATATTATGATATGTTGCATGGGGATGGGTTTATTATGATTGGAGGAAGTGTACTGTACTGGCAGCTCTACTGCAAATACTGTTTAGTGCTGCAACCGGTGCTAATTTAGGAGTGTAGGGATGAGTGGGTTGATTTTATCGCCACATGGAGTGTAGGGTTGGACGGAGTGGAGTGTTGAGGCTGGTTGGGTAGGGTTTCTGATTGCATATCGTACTGTTACTATCACTGAATTGGGCTAAGGCCCACACTAATACTGATACTGTAAAAGGCTAAGGCCTAACTGAAACTGAACTGTTATTGACACGGGCTTATGCCCAGGCTGTATTTTCCTACTTCATGATTGACTGCTTCTTTATTAAGGGATAACACACTGAGTTTTCCTAAACTCACCCTTCTATTTATCTACGCAAGTAATCCCCAATCTTAGGTCGGTCGATGCTGCAAGGGACTCAGAGATGGCCACACAACCGCACATACTTCCATTTTTTCTTTTTAATTTACAAGTAATTTTATTTGGGTATTTGTTATGTAATAAGGCCTCTATAAATTTTAAATTTTTAATTTGGGCTTTTAATTTTTTTAATTTATAACTGCTAGCAGTAGGATAAGATGCGCTTTTTCAAAAGATAAATGTTTTCCCAAAATACCAAGAGTACGTAATTATTGAAGAGCTTCCGCAAGAGACAACATTTTCAAAATTAAAGAAGTTTTAACATGAGTAACCTTCGATAATCGACATGTTTTGAAATCATCATTAAGAACACATAACAAATATTAAATATGAAAAAAGGATTTTCTTTCGGTATCACGCTTTGCGGAAAACACTTCGATGTGACATCACCAGATTTGGTCATAATGTCTAGACCGAGTTTGAGGTGTTACATTTAGTGGTATCAGAGCCAGGTTCCAAAACTCGACTATGGATTTGGGTTTTTCTAAAAAAGTGAAATTTCCAAAAAGAACTGTTTCAAATGGTTGGAAAGTATTTTGAAATTTTATTTCTGAATGCATGGTCTACCGAGTCTCCAGCGCCGATCCTGTAAGTCCTCTGAAACTACTATTTGATTAAATTGAAATACTGAGATTATTGTAGGCAATAGACTATACTGAAATACTCTGTTTAGGGTAACCTAAAACTGTAGTAAGACTGTGATCTGCGAAAATAAAACTCTAAATTACTGATAATATCTTCCATAAAATATCTTGTAATAAACACTAGAACTATAAACTGATGCATAAAATTAATGAAACAGATAAAACGCAAATCAATAATGAGCACCAGAGGTACTCATGGAAGAGGTACAAGAGGCCGCAGCAGAGGCTGTGGAGGTGCTCGGGTTAGGTCTTCGTCTTTGGGCCACATGCCTAACGTTAAAGCTAGAGAGATACCGGCTTCACCTGTGACTGAGATTGGGTCTCACGGTCGTGCGTCTGGGGACGATTCACTATCCCAATGTAACACCCCTTACCCGTACCCAAGGCTGGGATAAGGTACGAGGTGTTATAGGACAAACATACAAACATTAAACTAAAATACGGCCCATAAAATTTCATTCATATTTTAAAACGTTCATTCACTTACACATAGTCCCTTATTTGAGCCTACGAAGCCCAAAACATACTTTAGAAAGGGTTCGGGACTAAACCGAGAACTTACAAAAATCTTGGAAATTTCATACTTTAAGGCTCCACACGCCCGTGTCCCAAAGTTGTATTCCATACACGGCTGAGACACATGGTCGTGTCTCTGCCTGTGTAGAATATACCTAGGCTATTTTCCAAGCTTTGGTCAACCTTAATCTCTTACACACTTATACAAAATCAAAAGCATATAACATGGTATTCATTTAATGATTAAACATTCTCAATTAAACCACAAACATAGCATTTGTATGTCATTATACATGTGTCTCTCATACTCATTTTACCTTGTCTATTATAGTATCACTTATACATTTATACCAAGATTATCATCTTACCAAATATCTTCAGCTTAATCATCAAGCATTCATATTTAAATCTAGATCATATCTTTATAAAGTACCACAATTTAGATGTGTAGAATAACATGTTTTCCTGAAACATTTTAATTCAACTCCATACCCTACAAGCATTACATTGAGACTAGTCATATATATATACATGTCATGATACATATCATTCTCTTTCTGTTTTATTATAAACACATATCATTTATTTCATTATATCAATATTTCATATACAATAGTTTCCATGTATTCCACATATATTTATTTTCCTCCTCCTCCTCTCCATTCCACATCCTTAATGTATATAGCATTCTTGTAAGTACGATTTCACAATTTACTGATAAATGCTCACATCAAACTGTCCACACGAGTCATAGTCACTTACTTATTTATAATTCGAGCTACAGAGGTCCAAATTAAGATCCATAAATTTCCCCTGAAACTAGACTCACATATCTTTCCACCATAAAATTTTTATAATTTTTGGTTTAGCCAATTAGTATTGTTTATTTATTAAAATTCCCCTGTTTCACTTTCTGATAGTTCTGACCTCTCTTCACTTAAAATTAATTATCTCACAGTACAGAACTCGAATAATGTTCTTGTTGATTTATCTTGAAAGTAGACTCATTATGAATTTTAAAAATATAAGTTTGAGCCTCTAATTATTTTTATCCAAATTTTTGTGATTTTCCAAATTCAAAACAGGGGATCACGCAATCATTCAGAACCAGTCTCACAAAAACATAAATATCTAAAAATATAGAAATCCTTTGCTTTCTCTGTTACTTTTATATGAAAACAGACTTATTAAGATTTAATTTTATATCTCATTCAGTCTCTGATTCAATTTCTACTATTTTTGGTGATTTTTCAAAATCACATCACTGCTACTGTCCAAAACAGTTTTATTGCTAATTCACTCTTTCACACTTTCTTTGTATTAACCTCATTTTAACATACATATCACAAATCATTTTCACCACATTTCATACATCACAAGTATAGGCCCATGATCACAAGATCACCATAAAATCATCCTCATGTATAACTTACTTGTTTATAACCTTACCACATCCTGGTCACTTAATGAACACATCTTTCACATAACCAAGTTCATGCACTTATTCATCACAAAACTCACAAAGCAATACATAAAGAGTCTCCCGTTGAACACTTCGGATCAATCCTCGATACTTGGTGGTTTCAGCACATAGCTCCACCCATCATAGAGTTCGGCTCTCTTGTACACATGGTGAACACTCAGTACCACCCATGTGACCTAGCCAATTTATCTCGTAGCTGTCTTGTCTACATGGTGTCCTTCACCTGGAGCCACGCATGCGACCTAGCTACATATATCCCGTAGCTCTCTTGTCTACATGGTGTACACATAGTATCACCCATGCGACCTAGCTACATCATAATTCTTGTAGCTCTCTTGTACACATGAATTGCACTCAACACCATACATGTGACCTAGCTACATACTATCTGTATCATCCAATCTTTCCGAAGGTTCAACCGGGATTTCTCTCTCTTTTCCTACAATTTCACCAATCAATTAATTATCCACTAACATATTTCTAATATTATTATAAAATATCATAATACAAGTAATATTGATGTATTACTTACATATAAACTTACATCTCATTTAATATCAAGGCAATAACATTAAATTACACATTACCTTATTAAAAATCATATGAACTTACAATTTCCCATAATATCCATAATCATAGAAATCACATTTATGTATGATAATTCAATGCACTTCATGTACCATAGACATATTTTTAAATCAATTTATAAACTTGGCACCATAATCATTTAATTTAACATAACTCAATTAATTCACTAAATTTAACTTTCAAATATAAATTACAGCATTATTTCTGTATTATTATTATACCAACTTACATACTTTCAATACCTCGGAAATCATAGTAAATATATCAATTTTACAATAAAACATGCATAAATTAATGCTTATTATACATGTAACACCCCAAACCCGAAACCGACACCGGAGTCGAACACGAGGTGTTAACTGACTTTAACCCCTTATAAAATTTATTTTCCAGACACTGCCCAATCTGTGTACTAGTCGTTTTAAAAATCATATATTGAGTTTCGTAACTCGAAAATCAGTTTCGTAATTTTTCCCAGAAACTAGACTCATGTGCCCATCTATGTATTTTTTTCTAGAATTTTTGGTCGGGCCAATTAGTACAGTTTATTAGTCAAAGTCTCCCATGTTGCAGGGGTCGACTACACTGACCTTTGCCCATTACGACTTGGATATCTCCCTGCACGGGGCTTCAATACTGATGCCGTTTGTTTCTATGAAAACTAGACTCAGAGAGGAATCTACACATATATGGTACGACCCCTAATTATCTCTGGTTAATTTATAATGAATTTCCAAAGTCGGAGCAGGGAATCCAGAAACCGTTCTGGCCCTGTCCCACAAAAATCTGATTATCTCTTAATATACTGCCCATATGATCTTTTCGTTACTCCCTCATGAAAACAGACTCATCGAGCTTCGATTACATAATTTATTCATCAATTAATTCCACTCCTACTATTTTTAGTGATTTTTCAATCTCATGACACTGCTGCTGCCAGCATCTGTTACGAAAGTAACTAGGTCCATTTCATGCCTACCCTTGATCCAACTCAATCGAACATTCGTGCCATTTTCGCATGGCTTAAAGTTTACATGCCAAAGTTCAAACACAACGTAATAGCTTATACATGCCAAAATGTTCTTCTAAGCCAACTAAGAAGAAAGTACCAAAACTTGCTATCCGGTGTGATGACTTCGATGACGGCCCGATCACGCAAAAAGAGATGTGTCCAAGAAACCTAGAATAGGTGACAAGGAAACACCGAGTGAGTTTATAACTCAGTAAGTCATAAGCTATGCACTACCATCCATCAATAACATTATCACAAGAGAAAACAAAATGGAACGAGGCTAATTACTCCATCCATTCCGAACCATACCATAGTTCCTCCAACCTATCGATTCAATTTCATATCAATTCATGCATTCACATTCCATATACTCATCAATAGGACATTGAAGCATTTTCATAAATCAATTTATTTTCGTTACAATCAAACGACTAAACGGCCTTTCACCCATCCTACGATAAATTTTATGTACGTGACTTCAAGTATAGTTGTCACATAGGTTCAAACTTACCGAGCTCAACACCAAGTATAAGCATAGCACCTATTAGCCATGTACTCAAGACACTTACCCGATCCGCTGTCCGCGATCGACTCAATAGTGTCGCACACATAGTGTCCATAATGATTCACGAGTGTATATTGAGTCCGCACACTCAGTGCTATATAATCAACTCGCACACTTAGTGCTACGTAATCAAATCGCACACTTAGTGCTACATAGTCAAACTCGCACACTTAGTGCCGCATGGTCAATTCGCACACTTAGTGCATCATATTCATTTCGCACACTTAGTGCAACATAGTCAAATCGCACACTTAGTGCTGTACAATTTAATCCCGCGCACTTAGCGCCAATCTCATGGTCATAAATGGTTATACCCGCACGTTTAGCGCCGAGATCAACAACTCAGTACATCTTACCTCTTTTCTTTCATTCAACAATTTCATCATCACATACGTACATGCATATATATATATATATATGTATATTTATTCATTCCATTCAGCATCAATACATAAACATTATGACCATTTGAAATAATACCAACTACATGCTTAATGACTTACCTTGTGTTGGGTAAGACGGTTCCAACTCGACTACTCAGTGATCTTTTCTTTGCCTTTATCGGATCTAGTTCCCTTTTGCTCTTGAGCTTAAGTTCAACAAAATTTAAAATAGTCATTAATCGACTATTCAAGTATTACTTTCAGAATAATATATATATTGATTTGACCTTCACACACATAGATTATAGTAAGCTTTATAATAGTCAATAAATAACTCATTGGCAAATTTTCATTAATGTTTACAACAAAATCACATATTCACTACGAGCTGTTTTCCTGAGCAGTAGTCGCTAAATTGTTTATAACTGGAGCTACAAAACTCCAAATCACTAGCCGTTAATTTTCCCTTAATATAGACTCATATATCTTCCATCCATAAAATTTTCAGAATTTTTGGCTTGGCCAATCAATACCAGATTTTTCTTAAAGTTTCCCCTGTTTCACTGTTTGACTATTCTGACCACTCTTCACTACGAATCAAATTTCTCATTTTACAGAATTAAAAATGTGTTGTATTTGATCTCATTTGAAACTAGACTCATTAAGGAGTCTAAGCATATAAATTTTATCTTATAATCATTTTGTACAATTTATAATGATTTCCTAAAAACAGAACAGGGAATCTAGTAGTCATTTTGACTCAGCCCCACAATACTTCAAATATCTCAAGATCGGTAACTCTTTTGTTTTTATAGTTTCTTTTGTAAGAAAATAGACTCTTCAAGCTTTAATGGCATAATTCACTCAGCTTCTAATTCAACTCCTACAAATTATGGCGATTTTCCAAAATCACCTTACTGCTGCTGTCCCCAAACAGATTATTACCAAATCAAATACTAACATTAGCATTTCACCTTAATAGCTAGCTTACCAAGCCTTAATTTAACATATTAATCTTTAACATATCTTTCACTTTTCATCAACAACTATCAAAAAGCTCAAGCACTCATCAATGGCAAAACACAAAATCATCATCAATCCACAAAATTGAACCATGGGTTTTTAGAACTCAAGTCAACTACTAAAACATGCATGCATCTCAAGAACAACATCAAACATACCTTAGTCTAGCAAACCACCATAGCCGATTTTCTCAAGCTCTTCCCCTTCCTTTCTTTCCTCTATTCGGCCAAAGGTGTTCAAGAATGAACACATTTTTTTTTGTTTTCTTTCCTCAACTCACGGCAACAAGGGGGGTATGGATGAGACCATTTTTTTTTCATCACCCTTCCTTTTCATTGTTTAATTACCATGCTCTTTATTTTATTTTTCTTAGCATACATCACTAGCATAACATGTTGGTGACATGTTTCCACCCATAGCATGGCCAGCCACTATGCTTTAATTTGGCTAATTTGACATGCAAGGACAAACACTTTCCCACATATATTAATGGGCCACTTGAACACTTGCCTAGCATATTTCTAAATTGTCTCACATAAGTCCCTACTAATAAATTCCACATACACTGACCAAATTAAAGTATGGAACTATCACACAAGCATTTACGCACATCATAAACACAGAATATAATCTTTAATTATTTATAAGACTCGGTTTTGTGGTCCCGAAACCACTTCCCGACTAGGGTCAATTTTGGGCTGTCACAACTCTCCCCCACTTAAGAAATTTTCGTCCCCGAAAATCTTACCGGTAAATAGGTTTGGATATCGTTCTTTCATCGAGCTCTCGGTTTCCCAAGTAGCTTCCTCGATCCCGTGTTTGAGCCATAACACCTTTACTAGCGGAACTCTTTTGTTTCGTAACTCCTTCACTTCACGAGCTAGGATACGCATCGGTTCTTCTTCATAACTCATATCGGCTTGAATTTCAACCTCTGATGGGCTAATTATGTGCGATGGATCAGATCTATAGCGTCGAAGCATCGAAACATGAAAGACGTCATGGATCTTTTCAAGCTCAGGGGGCAAAATCAATCTATACGCAACTGGCCCCACTCGTTCGGAGATTTCGTACGGCCCAATGAATCTCGGGCTCAACTTGCCCTTACGGCCAAACCTAAGTACCATTTTCCAAGGCGAAACTTTAAGAAACACTTTATCTCCCACCTGATATTCAATGTCTTTTCGTTTCAAATCCGCATACGATTTCTGACGATCTGTGGCTGCTTTCAGACTTTCACGGATTACCTTTTCTTTCTGTTCGGCATCTTTAATCAAATCAACTCCGAAAATTTTACTTTCACCGAGCTCGGTCCAAAACAATGGTGTACGACATTTACGACCGTACAAAGCCTCGTAAGGTGCCATCTTAATACTTGATTGAAAACTATTGTTGTAAGCGAATTCAATCAAAGGTACATACCGTTCCCATGAACCACTAAACTCAAGGATGCAACATCTCAGCATATCCTCGAGTATCTGAATTATCCGCTCGGATTGACCATCGGTTTGGGGATGAAAAGCGGTGCTAAAATGCAGCTTGGTACCCAAAGCTTCTTGCAATTTCTTCCAAAATCGCGAGATGAATCTCGGATCTCTATCCGACACGATAGAAATAGGTACTCCATGTAATCTCACAATCTGAGAAACATACAATTCGGCTAGTTTATCCAATGAAAAATCCGTACGCACGGGGATAAAGTGAGCCGACTTAGTCAGCCTATCAACAACAACCCAAATCGCATCCTTCTTACTTGCGGACAATGGCAGTCCGGACACAAAGTCCATTGTGACTCGGTCCCATTTCCACTCGGGTATCATGATCGGCTGAAGTAACCCTGAAGGCACTTGATGTTCTGCTTTCACTTGTTGACATATTAAACATCTCGAAACAAAGTCGGAGATGTCTCGTTTCATACCATGCCACCAAAACCGACGTTTCAAGTCGTTGTACATTTTCGTGCTCCCCGGGTGAATTGACATTCGGCTACAATGGGCTTCGTTCAGAATCATCGGAATGAGTTCCGAATTCCTTGGAACACACAAACGACTTCTAAACCTCAAACAACCATCATCATCAATCTGAAACTCCGATTCCTTGTTCGGAACACACTCAGCTCGTTTTGCAACCAATTCATCATCGACTTCCTGAGCTTCAAGAATTTGACGAGTCAATAATGGTTTGGCTTTTAATTCAGCTACTAACACATTGTCAGGTAGAACAGACAAGTGTACATTCATCGCTCGCAAAGCAAACAGTGATTTCCGGCTTAAGGCGTCCGGAACCACATTAGCCTTTCCCGGGTGGTAATCAATGACAAGCTCGTAATCTTTCAACAACTCAAGCCAACGTCTTTGTCGTAGATTCAAGTCTCATTGAGTCATCAAATATTTGAGACTTTTGTGAGCCGAAAACACATGGCACTTCTCACCAAACAAATAATGTCGCAATATTTTCAATGCAAATACAATGGCAGCTAGTTCGAGATCATGGGTCGGATAATTTCTCTCGTGTGGCTTCAATTGTCTTGACACATAGGCCACAACTCGACCTTCTTGCATCAATACGCAACCCAACCCAAGTAGGGATGCGTCACTATAAATGACAAACTCTTTACCCGATTCGGGTTGCACCAAAATTGGAGCTTCAGTCAAATGAGTTTTCAGTTGATCGAAGCTTTTCTGACATTTCTCCGTCCATTCGAACTTAACATCCTTTTGAAGTAGCTTCGTCATTGGTGTGGCTATCATCGAGAAACCTTTGACAAATCGTCGGTAATAACCGGCGAGCCCTAGAAAGCTCCGGACTTCGGTAACATTTCTCGGAGGCTTCCAGTTAAGTATGGCTGAAATTTTGCTCGGGTCAACTCGAATACCCGATGCGGATACCACATGACCCAAGAAGCTAACCTCTCTTAACCAGAACTCACACTTACTGAACTTAGCATATAACTGCTTATCCCGCAAAATTTGCAACACTTGCCTCAGATGCTCAGCATGTTCGGTCTCATCTCTTGAATAGACCAAGATGTCATCAATAAACACAACTACGAACCGATCCAAATACGGCCTGAAGATCCGATTCATCAAATCCATAAACACCGTAGGGGCATTAGTGAGCCCGAACGGCATCACTAAGAACTCGTAGTGACCGTACCTCGTTCTGAAAGCAGTTTTGGGTACGTCCGAATCTCGAATCCGCAACTGATAATAACCCGATCTCAAATCTATCTTTGAAAACACCGATGCTCCCTTTAATTGATCGAACAGATCATCAATACGCGGTAACGGATACTTATTCTTTATCGTCACTTTATTCAGTTGACGATAGTCAATGCACAACCTCATGGTTCCGTCCTTCTTTTTCACGAACAATACTGGTGCACCCCAAGGTGAGAAACTCGGTCGAGCGAAACCTCTATCCGTCAATTCTTGCAACTGAGCTTTCAACTCTTTTAACTCGGTTAGTGCCATACGATACGGAGCAATCGAAATTGGCGTAGTTCCAGGTACAAGCTCAATACCAAACTCTACTTCCCGAACAGGTGGCAAACCCGGTAACTCTTCAGGAAAAACATCCGGGTATTCACAAACCACCGGCACCGATTCGGGTTTCTTTTCTAACTCCTTGTCATCAAGTACATACGCGAGGTATGCTTCGCACCCTTTCCTTACACATTTCTGGGCCAACATTGCTGATATTACAGCTGGCAACCCCCTTAAGTCCGCAGACTCAACTCGGATTATTTCGTTATTTGCGCACCTCAAATCGATAGTCTTTCTTTTGCAATTCACAACCGCATCATGCGCGGTTAACCAATCCAAACCAAGAATAACATCAAACTCGTCGAACGGCAAAAGCATCAAATCGGCCGGAAAACAGGATTCTCGGATTATTAGAGGGCATCTCTTACACACTTTATCAACAAGTACGCATTGACCCAAAGGGTTTGATACTCGAATTACGAGCTCAGTAGACTCAACAGGTAGAGTCTTACTGGTTGCTAAGGTTTCGCATACATATGAATGAGTAGAACCAGGGTCAATTAATGCAATCACATTAGTATCAAAGAGAGTGAAGGTACCAGTGATGACGTCGGGGGAGGATGCCTCCTCTCGTGCGCGAATGGCATATGCTCTAGCAGGAGTACGGTTCTCGGCTCGATCGGCCGTATCAGAGGCCCCCCTCTGACTACCACCCCTGCCTCCTAAAATTCTCGCTGGTCTACCTCTAGATGTCACTCCACTAGGTCTTGCACCTTGAATCTTATTCTTCTCATCCAGCTCCGTGCAATCTCTAATGAAGTGGTCCTTCGAACCGCATCCGTAACAGGCCCTGCTAATAGACTTGCCCCAACATTCACCTAGGTGTCGTCTTCCACATTGGGGACATTCAGGTTTCTCGTGACATTAGTATCAAAGAGAGTGAAGGTACCAGTGATGACGTCGGGGGAGGATGCCTCCTCTCGTGCGCGAATGGCATATGCTCTAGCAGGAGTACGGTTCTCGGCTCGATCGGCCGTATCAGAGGCCCCCCTCTGACTACCACCCATGCCTCCTAAAATTCTCGGTGGTCTACCTCTAGATGTCACTCCACTAGGTCTTGCACCTTGAATCTTATTCTTCTCATCCAGCTCCGTGCAATCTCTAATGAAGTGGTCCTTCGAACCGCATCCGTAACAGGCCCTGCTAATAGACTTGCCCCAACATTCACCTAGGTGTCGTCTTCCACATTGGGGACATTCAGGTTTCTCGTGACGATTATTGCCTACACTAGCTACCGAAGTAGCTCGGGAGCCCATCGATGGTCTTGCCCTGATGGAAATTCCCGCAGTCGCCCTCGACTTATTAATGTCCTCCCTGAACTTCTTTACAGCTGAGAACGGAGCTTTACCCGTCGATCTTTTACGATAATCTCTAGCTTCAAATTTAGCCTTCCTCTTCTCCTTTCCAAGTTCTTCCGCCTTGCAGGCTCGTTCGACTAGTGTTACGAATTCTTTTATTTCCAAAATACCCATTAGTAGCTTTAAATCTTCATTCAATCCTTCCTCGAATCTTTTGCACATAGCAACCTCATCAGCTACACACTCCCGGGCATACCTACTGAGTCTTACGAATTCATGTTCGTATTCAGATACAGTCATACGGCCTTGCTTGAGTTCCAAGAACTCCTTACGCTTCTGATCAATGAACCGTTGGCTAATAAATTTCTTCCGGAATTCCGTTTGAAAGAAGTCCCAAGTTACTCGCTCGTTCGGGACTATGGAAATCAAGGTTCTCCACCAATAGTAGGCTGAGTCTCGCAACAAAGATACAGCACATTTTAGACATTCATCGGGTGTGCATGACAATTCATCGAACACCCGAATGGTGTTATCAAGCCAGAACTCGGCCCTTTCGGCATCATCAGTTACTATGGCCTTGAACTCCTCGGCCCCACGCTTCCTAATCAAGTCTACAGGTGGCTTACTCAGCCTCACAGGATCAGCGACTGATGGCATTACAGGCTCTTGGGGTGGATTATTCAAATTTGGGAATTGTTGGACAGCCGGGTTGGTTCGGGCATATTGCGCGACCCACTCATTCATCATGGTAAAGAAGGCTTGTTTAGCCCCCTCACCTTGATTATTCGCAGATGACTGAGGTTCAACAGGCAGCGTCCCTTGTGCAGGAGCAGCCGCTACGCTCTCAACGTCATCCGCTAGGGTCCTTTCTTCACCGGGATCCATTTACTAATCAAAACAAAAACATTTCAACCGTCAGAAGTCATCACCCTTTTAAACATTAACATTATGGCATGTATAGCTAGACTCATACGTGCTATGGTAGTCCTAGAACCGACTAAACCATAGCTCTGATACCAATCAAATGTAACACCCCAAACCCGAAACCGACACCGGAGTCGAACACGAGGTGTTAACTGACTTTAACCCCTTATAAAATTTATTTTCCAGACACTGCCCAATCTGTGTACTAGTCGTTTTAAAAATCATATCTTGAGTTTCGTAACTCGAAAATCAGTTTCGTAATTTTTCCTAGAAACTAGACTCATGTGCCCATCTATGTATTTTTTTCTAGAATTTTTGGTCGGGCCAATTAGTACAGTTTTTTAGTCAAAATATCCCATGTTGCAGGGGTCGACTACACTGACCTTTGCCCATTACGACTTGGATATCTCCCTGCACGGGGCTTCAATACTGATTCCGTTTGTTTCTATGAAAACTAGACTCAGAGAGGAATCTACACATATATGGTACGACCCCTAATTATCTCTGGTTAATTTATAATGAATTTCCAAAGTCAGGGTAGGGAATCCAGAAACCGTTCTGGCCCTGTCCCACAAAAATCTGATTATCTCTTAATATACTACCCATATGATCTTTTCGTTACTTCCTCATGAAAACAGACTCATCGAGCTTCGATTACATAATTTATTCATCAATTAATTCCACTCCTACTATTTTTAGTGATTTTTCAATCTCATGACACTGCTGCTGCCAGCATCTGTTACGAAAGTAACTAGGTCCATTTCATGCCTACCCTTGATCCAACTCAATCGAACATTCGTGCCATTTTCGCATGGCTTAAAGTTTACATGCCAAAGTTCAAACACAACGTAATAGCTTATACATGCCAAAATGTTCTTCTAAGCCAACTAAGAAGAAAGTACCAAAACTTGCTATCCGGTGTGATGACTTCGATGACGGCCCGATCACGCAAAAAGAGATGTGTCCAAGAAACCTAGAATAGGTGACAAGGAAACACCGAGTGAGTTTATAACTCAGTAAGTCATAAGCTATGCACTACCATCCATCAATAACATTATCACAAGAGAAAACAAAATGGAACGAAGCTAATTACTCCATCCATTCTGAACCATACCATAGTTCCTCCAACCTATCGATTCAATTTCATATCAATTCATGCATTCACATTCCATATACTCATCAATAGGACATTGAAGCATTTTCATAAATCAATTTATTTTCGTTACAATCAAACGACTAAACGGCCTTTCACCCATCCTACGATAAATTTTATGTACGTGACTTCAAGTATAGTTGTCACATAGGTTCAAACTTACCGAGCTCAACACCAAGTATAAGCATAGCACCTATTAGCCATGTACTCAAGAGACTTACCCGATCCGCTGTCCGCGATCGACTCAATAGTGTCGCACACATAGTGTCCATAATGATTCACGAGTGTATATTGAGTCCGCACACTCAGTGCTATATAATCAACTCGCACACTTAGTGCTACGTAATCAAATCGCACACTTAGTGCTACATAGTCAAACTCGCACACTTAGTGCCGCATGGTCAATTCGCACACTTAGTGCATCATATTCATTTCGCACACTTAGTGCAACATAGTCAAATCGCACACTTAGTGCTGCACAATTTAATCCCGCGCACTTAGCGCCAATCTCATGGTCATAAATGGTTATACCCGCACGTTTAGCGCCGAGATCAACAACTCAGTACATCTTACCTCTTTTCTTTTCATTCAACAATTTCATCATCACATACGTACATGCATATATATATATATATGTATATTTATTCATTCCATTCAGCATCAATACATAAACATTATGACCATTTGAAATAATACCAACTACATGCTTAATGACTTACCTTGTGTTGGGTAAGACGGTTCCAACTCGACTACTCAGTGATCTTTTCTTTGCCTTTATCGGATCTAGTTCCCTTTTGCTCTTGAGCTTAAGTTCAACAAAATTTAAAATAGTCATTAATCGACTATTCAAGTATTACTTTCAGAATAATATATATATTGATTTGACCTTCACACACATAGATTATAGTAAGCTTTATAATAGTCAATAAATAACTCATTGGCAAATTTTCATTAATGTTTACAACAAAATCACATATTCACTACGAGCTGTTTTCCTGAGCAGTAGTCGCTAAATTGTTTATAACTGGAGCTACAAAACTCCAAATCACTAGCCGTTAACTTTCCCTGAATATAGACTCGTATATCTTCCATCCATAAAATTTTCAGAATTTTTGGCTTGGCCAATCAATACCAGATTTTTCTTAAATTTCCCCTGTTTCACTGTTTGACTATTCTGACCACTCTTCACTACGAATCAAATTTCTCATTTTACAGAATTAAAAATGTGTTATATTTGATCTCATTTGAAACTAGACTCATTAAGGAGTCTAAGCATATAAATTTTATCTTATAATCATTTTTGTACAATTTATAATGATTTCCTAAAAACAGAACAGGGAATCTAGTAGTCATTTTGACTCAGCCCCACAATACTTCAAATATCTCAAGATCGGTAACTCTTTTGTTTTTATAGTTTCTTTTGTAAGAAAATAGACTCTTCAAGCTTTAATGGCATAATTCACTCAGCTTCTAATTCAACTCCTACAAATTATGGCGATTTTCCAAAATCACCTTACTGCTGCTGTCCCCAAACAGATTATTACCAAATCAAATACTAACATTAGCATTTCACCTTAATAGCTAGCTTACCAAGCCTTAATTTAACATATTAATCTTTAACATATCTTTCACTTTTCATCAACAACTATCAAAAAGCTCAAGCACTCATCAATGGCAAAACACAAAATCATCATCAATCCACAAAATTGAACCATGGGTTTTTAGAACTCAAGTCAACTACTAAAACATGCATGCATCTCAAGAACAACATCAAACATACCTTAGTCTAGCAAACCACCATAGCCGATTTTCTCAAGCTCTTCCCCTTCCTTTCTTTCCTCTATTCGGCCAAAGGTGTTCAAGAATGAACACATTTTTTTTTTGTTTTCTTTCCTCAACTCACGGCAACAAGGGGGGTATGGATGAGACCATTTTTTTTTTCATCACCCTTCCTTTTCATTGTTTAATTACCATGCTCTTTATTTTATTTTTCTTAGCATACATCACTAGCATAACATGTTGGTGACATGTTTCCACCCATAGCATGGCCAGCCACTATGCTTTAATTTGGCTAATTTGACATGCAAGGACAAACACTTTCCCACATATATTAATGGGCCACTTGAACACTTGCCTAGCATATTTCTAAATTGTCTCACATAAGTCCCTACTAATAAATTCCACATACACTGACCAAATTAAAGTATGGAACTATCACACAAGCATTTACGCACATCATAAACACAGAATATAATCTTTAATTATTTATAAGACTCGGTTTTGTGGTCCCGAAACCACTTCCCGACTAGGGTCAATTTTGGGCTGTCACAATACATATGAACTTACCTCGATACTAAAACGGCCATTTAACCAACTTTCCTAATTTTTGATTTTTCTCTCATTCTAGGTTCAAATCTCATTTTTCGGGATCTAAAACATCATATTTTACTTATTTAATTAATGTACTATTCAAAACAGTCCTTAACTCAAACTTTGGAAAATTTACAATTTTGCCCCTAAACTTTTGCATATTTATGCTTTTACCCCTAGGCTCGGGAATTAAACTTCATCCCTTATTCTTATGTTTTATGACATGCTGATCACTTTTCTCTTCTATGGAAACATCAAATTCTCACTCTAACATATACTTATGACTATTAGGTATTTTTACCGATTAAGCCCTTTTACTCATTTTCACTCAAAATCGAGTAGCACAAGTTGTCTAACATAATTTAAAACCTCATGTACTATCATAAAATGTCAAAATAAACACATTTCACCTATGGGTATTTTTCCAAATATGAACCCTAGCTTAAATTATTGCTAGAATAAGCTTAATCAAATTACCGGGATTCCAAAAACGTAAAGAACTTGAAAAATAGGGTTAGAACGGACTTACTATTGAGCTTGGAAAGCTTGAAAACCCTAGCCATGGTTTCTCCATGCTAATTTCGGCCTCCATGAAAAAGATGAGTAAATTTTGGCTTTATTTTCCCTTTTTATTTCTTTTAATTACCAAATGACCAAAATGCCCTTCCTTACTAAACTTTCAAAAATTCCATCCATGTCCAATTTTTGTCCATCACTTAGAAATTGGTCAAATTGCTATTTAATGCCTCCTAATTAATATTTCAAAGCAATTTCATCCTAGAAACTTCTAGAATACAAGTTTTGCAACTTATTCAATTTAGTCCCTAACTTCAAATTGAGCACTTTATGCATAGAATTTCTTCATGAAATTTTCACACAATCATGCAATCATATCATAAACCTCAAAATAATCATAAAATAATTATTTTTATCTCAGATTTTGTGGTCCCGAAACCTCTGTTCCAACTAGACCCAATTTTGGGCTATTACACCCAAGCTATGTTTCAAATTCTGAAGAGGGTCGCTGGGCCCAATACAGGTACTGTGGGCCGTGGCTCGATTATGGAATGACTTCGGTCTAATGGGGTTGAGATTTTTAGGGGTATCACTGGAGTTGCCCCTAATGTGGTTGAATGTTGTATTGAGGGAGATTTTTAGGGGTATCACTGGAGTTGCCCCTAATGTGGTTGAATGTTGTATTGAGGCCATGGAGAGGATCATAGAGGACTTCGAATGCACCCCCGACCATAAACTAAAGGGTGCGGTATGAAGCCTATCAGTGGTGGCTTACAGTTAAAGAGGGTACTCAGTCCGACTAGTTGACTTGGAAATTTTTCAAGACTATTTTCGAGGGAAAGTATGTGGGTGCTAGCTATGTGGATCCCTGGAGGAGAGAGTTTCTAAATTTGACTCAGGGGGATATATCTGTGGCTGTATACGAGGCTGAATTTTTGCGACTTAGCCGCTATACGTGTGGGATGGTGGCAACTAAATATGAGTTCGATTCGAGGATGGCCTTAGGGATAGTCTAAGGATTTTGATAGCTCCACAAAGGGAGCGAGATTTTGTGCCATAAGTAATAGATTCAATTCGATTTAATAAGCCACTTGTTGATAAGATTCGTAAACACGGGGCTTAAAAGTTTCGAGCTATGATTGATGATGATGCCGAGAGGGCTGACTTCTGGCTTGAGAACACTATCCAAGTATTAGATGAGTTGTCCTGTACTCCAGACGAATGTATTAAATGATTAGTATCTTTGCTTAGAGATAATGCATATCACAGGTGGAAACGTTGACATTGGTGGTTCTTAGGCAACGAGTTACCTGGGAATTCTTTCAGACTGAGTTCTGGAAGAAGTACATAAGTCAAAGATTCCTCGATCAGAAAAATAAAGAGTTTCTGGAGTTGAAACAGGGTCGGATGACTGTAAGAGAATACGAAAGAGAATTCATATGTTTGAGCAAGTATGCTCAAGAATACGTGTCTACTGAAGAGATTATGCGTAAAAGATTTATTGATGGATTGAACAAAGGCATAAAATTGTTAGTCGGGATTCTGGAGCTGAAAGAATTCATAGTATTGGCTGAGAGGGCTTGTAAGGCCGAGGACCTCAACAAAGAAAAGTGAAAAGTTGATGCAGAGGTGAAAGATTCGAGGAAGAGATCAATGAATAAATCTTATCACTCCTCATTGAAGAAATCAAGAGATTACTTTAATCGATCTACAGCTTCAACGGGATTCAGAATAGAGATCGCGGGAAGCAATACACTAATTCTAAAGCTTAAGCCACATCACTATCGAGCGTTGGTAACATAAAAGATGTTAAGCCCGAGTGTCAACAATGTGGAAGACAACATTTTGGAGATTGCTAGGGAAAAAGTAATAATCGAACTTGTTACATTGTGGTTCATGAGATCACTTTATAAAAGATTGCCAGAGCTAGTTGAAAAAGATAATGCTTAGAACACAAGGCTGAGTAACACTGTAGCCAGAGGTAGACCACCGGGAAACACAAGAAATGTGAGTGGTGGTAGAGGTGTGACGTGAGACACTGCAGCTAGATCTGTGCTAGAGCACCTGTACAAACCTATGCTATCGAGCACGTGAAGAAGCGTCACCTCTGGATGTTATTACCGGTACTTTTACTCTTTATGATACTAAAGTTATTACATTGATAGATCTAGGGTCTACTTATTCGTATATATGTATGAAGTTAGTATTCAGTAAGACTTTGCTTGTAGAGTATACTGAATTTGTAATTAGAGTATCGAACCCTTTAGGCAAGTGTGTATTAGTTGATAAAGTGTGCAAGAATTGTCCATTGATGATCAGGGAAAATTTTTTTTGGCTAATTTGATATTGTTACCATTTGACTAGTTTGATATAATCCTGGGCATGGACTGGTTAACTTTACATGATGTTGTTGTGAATTGCAAACGGAAGATGATTGATTTGAGATGTCAGAGTAATGAGATTATTTGCATTGAATCAGAACGGATTGCATGAATGATTTCAATGATGTTACCTCAAAAATAAGTGAAAAAGGGTTGCGAAGCTTGTTTAGCTTATGTCCTCGACACGAAAGTGACTAAAAAGAAGATTGAATCGGTGCTAGTTGTTTGTGAATATACAGATGTGTTTCTTGATGAGTTACCGAGTTTACCACCAATTCGAGAGGTTGAATTTGGTATTGAGTTAGTGCTTGGAACAACTCTGATATTGATAGCTCCGTACAGAATAGCTCCAACAGGGTTAAAAGAATTAAAGTCTCAGTTGCAAGAGTTGACTGGTAGAGGATTTGCACAACCAAGTTTTTCACCTTAGGGTGCTCCTGTTCTGTTTGTGAAAAAGAAAGACAGTACAATGAGAATGTGTATTGATTATCATCAGTTAAATAAAGTGACTATCAAGAACAAATATCCTTTACCCCGAATCGATGATTTGTTTGATCAGTTGAAAGGAGCTACTGTGTTTCCAAAGATAGATCTGGGACCAGGTTACTATTAGTTGCGAGTAAAAGATTCAGACATTCTGAAAACTGCATTCAGAATGAGGTATGGACACTATAAGTATTTAGTTATGCCTTTCGGATTAACGAATGCACCTGCTGTTTTTATGGATTTGATGAACAGAATTTTCAGGTTGTATTTAGATCGATTTGTTGTCGTATTCATTGATGATATTTTGATTTATTCACATGATGAAACTAAGCATGCTAAACATTTGAGAATAGTTCTACAGACTTTGCAAGATAAGCAGTTATATGCGAAGTTTAGCAAATGTGAATTCTGGTTACGCGAAGTTGGTTTTCTAGGACATGTTGTGTCGGCATCTGGTATCTGAGTTGATCCAAGCAAGATTTTAGCTATTTTGGATTGGAAACCTCTAGGAAATGTTTTTGAAGTCCGTAGTTTTCTTGGACTTACTGGTTATTATCAAAGGTTTGTAAAAGGTTTTTCGATGATTGCGACTCCCTTGACAAAACTACTTCAAAAAGATGTGAAATTTGAATGGTCTGAAAAGTGTCAAAAAATTTTGATCAGTTGAAAGCCTTATTGACTGAAGCTCCAGTGTTAGTACAGCCAGAATCGGGTAAGGAATTTATGATCTATTGTAACGCCCCAATTTTCAGGAATTCTGTGAATGTTGGCAAAATTTCATGCTTTGATTTTGTCATTTGTGAGTGAAATTATGAAATAGAACCTATGTGAAAATGTTTGAAAATGCTATAGGCTAATTTTTAGTGGCCAAATAAATAGTAGTGCAAAATAGGAGGATTTGCTTGTCAAACCTCCCATTTTACATGAAGTGGCCGGCCATCATGTTGTTGTAGAAAAAATGTGCACTTGATATCCATAATTTATGGTACAAATTGATACAAATTGATAATGGGTTAGGTAAATGTTCCATGATAATGGGTTAGGTAAATGTTTCATGATAATGGGTTAGGTAAATGTTCCATGATAATGGGTTAGGTAAATGTTCCATGATGAGAATTTCATGTATTTTGTATTAAAGAATTAAATGGATGAAATATGAAATTTTATTAAAAAAAAAGGGGTGAAAAGAACAAAGTTTTGTCCATCTTTGTTCATCATAGCCTAAAGTTAGAGAAGAGAAAGGAGAGGAGAAAGCTCTTGAATGTTCGGTCACTTGGGGAAGAAAATTGAAGGTAAGTTCATGGTAGTTTGCTTTTATTTTGAGGTTCATGAGTTCTTCTTGATTCTACCTTAACTCTTGAAGCATATTTTGGTTTTTAGTTGTGTTGTGAGCATTTAGTCATGAATTAAAATGAAGGAAATGGTTGTTGTTTCATGTTCTTTTGATGAAAAATGGAAGATAGGTGAAGTTGAGCCAAACAAATGAGCCTGCATGTACCTTAGATGCTAAAGGGAAAAATCGGCTAACATGTTGTGCTTTAAAATGATGAAATGGAGATTATACTTAAGTAAAATCATATATATGTGATGATTGATTGGTGATATACATGTTTAAATAACATGCATGCAAGTTATGTGTGAAAGAGTGATTTGGTAATAAATCTGCTTGGGACAGCAGCAGTAATGTGACTTTGGAAAATCACCATAAATTGTGAGAGATGAGTTAGAAGGTGAATAAATTATGTAATTAAATCTTAATGAGTCTAGTTTCAAATGAAATAAACGAGAACATATTTTGAATTCTGTACAATGAGAAATTTGATTCGTAATGAAGAGTGGTCAGATTAGTCAAACAGTGAAACATGGGAAACTTTAAGAAAAATCTGGTATTGATTGGCCAACCCAAAAATTCTTAAAATTTTATGGACGGAAGATATATGAGTCTATTTTCAGGGAAAATTAACGGCACTTGATTTGGAGTTTCGTAGCTCCAGTTATAAATGATTTAGTGACTGTTGCTCAGGAAGATAGCTTGCAGTGAAATTATGATTATGTGGTAAACATTGACAAAAAATTGTTAATGAGTTGCTTATTGATTTCCTATAAGCTTACTATGATCTGTAGGTGTGGTTGGCCGAATATTGTAAGGGGTTAATACGTAGTTCGTATTTGAATAGTTAGATTAAAGTGTTAGTAATCCAATTGTAGGCAGTTCGTGTGTGGATCTCGTCAGCATATCGTCGCAAACAGCTATGTAACTAACACCCTCTTATAGACTAGATCGCCACAAGTCGAAAAGCCGAAATGCCGAAAAGCCGGTATTTTGAGGTCTTGCGAGTGTGTGAATGCTCATGAGATTAATAGTTTGATGTATATGGTAAATTAAAGTGATAAGACTGCAGACTGCGCGATTCTGTGCATTTCGATATTTTTGGGCTTAATGGGCCAAAAACGGGATAATGGGCCAACGGGCCGAAATTGTTAAGAAAACGCGGTAAGTGTTTCTGATCGTACGTAAATGACTATGTTATGTATGAAAACCTTAAGAATAGTTAAATTACTTGAATACCCCTATGTATGCAAAATTACCAATATACCCCTAGGGTTACTTTTGACTTAAAAGCATGACGATTTGATTCTGTATGATGTATGCCATGATTATATATCTGTTGCATGGGGACTTGGGTTATACTATGGAGGAAGCGTCCTGGTGGCTATGCCATAATTTATCTAATCTGGTGGCTCTGCCACATATATCTGTCCTGGTGGCTATGCCACAATTATCTGATCTGGTGGCTCTGCCACATATGTCTGTTCTGGTGGCTCTGCCACAATATCTGTATCTGGTGACTTCATCAGAATATCTGGCAGCCTCGCTGTGATTTCTGTGGTGTGTAGCGGTTGGGTGGGTCGAGTAGTCTCCCCACATGGTGTAAGGCTGGTATGGGGGTGTTATGGATGAATCTGGGTTAGGTTTCTGAATAAACATGTAATATCTGTTCTGGTTTGTTATGGGCCTATAGGCTTTATTCTGAATTCTGTTCTGGGCTAAGGCCAACTTATTCTATTTCTGTGGTTTGAGCTGATATAGGCTATGGTTGGGTTAATTTACACACTGAGTTTCCCCAAACTCACCCCTTTTATTTCCATCCACGCAGGTAATCCCCAACCATAGTGGGCTTGGAGCTGTGAGGGAATTTGGAGTGGCCACTCGTTCTGAAAGTTTGATTTTCTTCTGGTGAACTAGATATCCTTTTATTTACTTTTGAGGTTTTGGGTTTTTTTTTATGTAATAAGGCCGCTTAATTATTCTTGATGGTTTTAATATGTGTTACTAAGATAAGTATTACTTATTTTAACTGTTGAAGTTGGAAAGCTTTAGGGCGCGTTTTCAAAAACAACAATTGATTTCAAAATACCATGATAACAAGCAAAGCTTCCGCAATGAAAGTATTTTCCAAAATTAATCACTTTTCCTAAAAAGGGCTTAATCAAATCGGTTTCCTAGAAATATACATGATGTTAAGGTGTGGTAATGGCGGTATGCATGTCTAGGATTGGATCCGAAGGGAGCTTGGTACTTAAGCAGTCTGATGGACTCACCTCCTCTTTTCCGATTTCCTACCTGGTGCACAGCTTCCATTCACTTTAACCTATAATGAAATTATTTTTTAAAACACTAAGTTTTTTTGGATCAACAATATAAAATGTTTTGAACGCTTCGATGTGGCATGTCGGATCTGGCCATAATGTCTGGGCCGAGTTTGGGGTGTTACATCTATAGTGATACTTCATTAAATGGACTAGAATGTGTTTTGATGCAAGAAGGCAAAGTCATAGCCTATGCTTCGAGATAGTTAAAGTCGCATGAAAAGAACTATCCAATGCACAACCTTAAGTTAGTTGCGATTGTGTTCGCTTTTAAAATTTGGCATCACTATCTGTTTGGTGAGAAATGTCATGTATATTTTGATTACAAAAGCTTAAAATATTGATGACTCAAAAAGATTTAAATTTACGAAAGAGAAGATGGCTAGAATTGCTAAAAGACTACGAGCTTGTCATTATTATCATCCGAGAAAGGCCAATGTTGTTGCTGATGCTTTGAGTCAGAAATCATTATTTGCATTACGTGCCATGAATGCTCATTTAGCTTTATCTAATGATGGTTCAGTTTTAGCAAAATTGATAGCGAGACCTTTGTTCTTACAGTGGATTATTGATGCTCAGAAGGTTGATAATAAGATTTTAGCAAAACGAGCCTAGTGTGATCTTGATTCTGATTTTGAATTTTGAGTTGATAATGGTGATTTTTTAAATTTTTGAGATCGGATTTGTGTTCCGAGAAATCCAGAACTAATTCAGATGATTTTGAATAAAGCTCATAGTAGTCCGTTATCTGTACATCCGGATAGTACGAAAATGTATAATGATTTGAAACAGCATTACTAGTGGTCTGGAATGAAGAGAGATATCTCCAACTTTGTTTCGAAATGTTTGATATGTCAGCAAGTTAAAGCTGAACATCAGGTACCATCCGGTTTGTTACAACCGATTATGATTCCAGAATGGAAATGGGATAGAATTACGCTGGATTTTGTTACCGAGTAAGAAAGATACAATATGGGTTGTTGTTGATTGATTGACTAAATCGGCTCACTTTATCCCATTTCGTACAGATTATTCACTTGATAAGCTTGCTGAGTTGTATATTTATCAAATTATGAGATTGCATGGAGTACCTATTTCTATTGTTTCGGATAGAGATTCGAGGTTCACATCACGGTTTTGGAAGAAACTGCAAGATGCATTAGATACGAAACTACACTTTAGCACTACTTTCCACCTACAAATGGATGGTCAATACGAATGGATTATTCAGATACTCGAGGATATGTTGAGATTCTGTACTCTTGAGTTTGAAGGTACATGGGAACGATACTTGCCATTGATTGAATTTTCATATAATAATAGCTCACAATCGAGTATCAAACTGGCTCCTTCTAAAGCTTTATACAGTCAGAAATGTTGAACACAGTTGTGCTGGACAGAGCTCAGTGAGAATAAGATCCACAGGGTTGATTTGGTTAGAGAAACAGAAGAAAAAGTAAAAGTAATACGAGATAGTTTAAATGCAGCTGCGGATCATCAGAAATCGTACGTAGATTTAAAAAGAAAAGATATTGAGTTTGAAATCGATGATAAAGTGTTTTTGAAGATATCTCTGTGGAAGAAAGTACTCTGATTCATCAGAAAAGGCAACTTAAGTCTGAGGTTCATCGGGCCGTATGAAATTATCGAGGGTATCGGACCAGTTGCATATAGATTATTATTGCCACCAGAGTTAGAAAAGATTCATAATGTGTTTCGGGACAATGGTTTCAGCACCACAAATTCGAGGTCAGAAAATTATTTTATTATTTTTGGTGTTTATAATAAGTGAATTGATATGTGTGGAAGTTTCGTATGGAAATTTTATCGTTTGTGTGCTTAATTTGCAAAAAGGACTAAATCGCATAAAATGTAAAAGTGACCTGTTATATGTTATAAGAATCTATTTGATATGGCTTATTAATTGTGAGGCCCTTATGTGGTTAATAAACCACTATATTAATGAATGGACAAAAATGCCTAAGTTAATGGAATTTTAATGTTATTTTATTAAAGGTATAATAGTAAACAATGCATAAAAGATGTATTAAATTAAAGAAAAGTTAAAATCATCTTATTTTCTGTCATCCATGACCGAATATTAGAGAACAAGAAGAAGTAAAGTTGGTTCTAGGGTTCGGCTATTGATATTCTTGATTAAGGTATTGATTTTGTTCGATTTTTAATAATTTCTACTTTTTTGTAATCGTTGTTTAGTAATCTATCAAGCCCATATCTCAATTTCTGATTTTGTTGATGATTTTGAGTTGAGCCATTGTTGATAATATGAGTTTAATGAAGTTTGATGATAGTAAATGGAAGATATGTGTTACATTACTATATTTTGTATTGTGATTTTTGAAGAATTTGGGTATTTTGGACAAATTATGAAAAGTGTATATTGAGGGGTTGAATTGTGAAATAAATGAAAGTTTTGAGCTTCTAGAGGTCCTTATGATATTCGGCTATGCATGGGTTCATTGAAATTATGTGTATTTTGTGTTTTCGTGAAATAGGCACTAAAATGTTAAAATGTGAAAATGTGAGGGGTAATTTGTAATATGCCCTAAATATGTGTTTAAGGATTAGTTTGAATGATTTTTTGAATAAAAGGGTTAATTTTGAATACATATAGATCATGAAAAGAGGAATTCGAATTTAGATCGAGGGAAATAGAAGATTATCGAGTAAACGGTCCGAATCGTCAAATCCAAGTATGAGGTAAGTTCGTACATGATAAATGATGTTATAGCTAGGTTTTAATGCTTTAATAATGCATAAATTGTATAGATATTTGATTACGGTTTGAGCATGATGATATACGATTATGTTCGACACTAAGTGTGCGGTTCGAAATAGCTCCGGATACAAATGGCACTAAGTGTGCGTGTTGGAATAGCTTCGGCTATATGAGGCACTAAGTGTGGGATACCTAGATAGCTTTCGTTTATTGAAATGGCACTAAGTGTGCGAGATTGTTACGGTTTCAGCAAATCACTGATGCACTAAGTGTGCGAATTCTTAAAGCATGGAAAGACTTTTGAATGAACTAATGTATTTGAACGAGAGGTGAGAATGAAATGAAATTATACGGGAAAGTTTAGGTATGTTCGATACCTATATGGTAGATGATACTATGTGTACGAAGATTGATGAATTCGTATGAACATGTTATATGAGATATAATAGAACTGATGGATGAATTGTGAACTACTAAGTGTTTATTAGTTGATGTTTCCTATATTATAAATTTTTGTTTATTTATGGTACGAACTTACTAAGCTTTAAAGCAAACTGTGTGAAATGTTCTCCGTTTTACAGTGTTATAAGGCTAGCTCGAATCTGGGGATTGTCAGCGACGTCAATCACACTATCGGACATCTATTTTGGTACCATTTTGAGAGTTGCATATAATGGTATATGGAATGTATAGGCTAGTGTCATTTTGGTATGTTTTGTGATGTGATTAGCCATGAGACTTGGCTTGTAAATATTTGTATGTATGGCCTCTTAAGTTGGCTAAAATGGTGTGTTTGATAGGTAGGTTATATGATGTATATAATGTTCATGTGATGGTTTGATTTTGGAATGTTGGTTTGGCAAGTTTTGTGGTATGAATTATGTGAATAAATTATGAGTTTATATATTTGAAACTTATGTAAGTTGTAATGACTTTGGTACATTGATTTGGTATGTTTTGGTTCTGAAATTGGGTAGTGATTTGGATGGTATTTGAATGGTATGATATATATACAAAATGGTTGAATTGGTTGCCCATGAATGTGTGCAAATAATGCTAAAATTTTGTATGTTCTGAGTACTTGAGATAGGTGGGAAATATGGCTTAAACAAAGCCTAATTTCACCCCACACGGTTGAGCACATGGGCATGTGTCTCGACCTTGTGTCAGTTGTAATTTAGCTATTCAAGTTAGTCTCAAGCACGGCCTAGACACACAACTGTGTCTAGTGGTCGTGTGAGGCACACAGCCTTGGTACATGGGCGTGTGTGGCCATTTTGAAGGGTACACAAGCTAGACACACGAGCGTGTGGTCGGCCATCTGACCCAAGTCAGTTTCGACCACGGCCAAAGCACACGAGCGTGTCTTGTGGCCGTGTGATTAAGTCAGTATGTATGCCCTGTTTTGCCACGGTTTAGACACACGGGCGTGTCTAAAGCCGTGTGAGATACACGACTTGTTCACACGAGCATGTGACCTGAAACTTTGAAAATTTTGTTAAGTTTTTGAGAAAATTTGTATGTGCTCGCTTTAGTCCCGACCCCTTTCTAAAGCATGTTTAGGGTCTCGTTGACCTATGTAGGGACTTTGTAATGTGTGTGATGATGATGCTATGATGATTAAGAAATGAATGCAAAATGTTTAGATTTGTCCGGTAACGCCTTTAACCCTAGTTCGGCAACGGTTACAGGTTAGGGGTGCTACATGGTATGATTGTGTATTGGTTGATGACTGTTGGCTGCATATTTGTGTCTTAAAATGGTACCAATTGATCTTGTATAGGTATGTGCAAAATGGGTAGCAAAATGGCTTGGTAAATGGCCTATTTTTGTCCACATGGTTAGAGACACAGGCATGTGTCTCAGCCGTGTGTGACACACGGTCCTGTTACACAGCCGTGTGTCCCTTGGTGTTGATTTTGAAAACAAGTCAGTATGCTCCACACGGCCTCACACACAGGCGTGTGACTTGGCCGTGTGGCATAAGTCAGTATATCCTAAAGGTTGGACACGGCCTAGTACACAGCCTGGTACACGGGCGTGTATGGCCATTTTTAGGGCACACGGGCTATCCACACGGGCGTGTGTGTTGGCCGTGTGACCCAAGTCAAAGAGTTACATGAGATAGGACACGGGCTGGGAAACGGCCATGTGCTCCCATTTCGAATGTCCATACGGACGTGTGTCCTCTGTTTTGAGAAATTTTTCAAAGCTTCGTAAAAGTTTCATAAGTTGTTGCTTTAGTCTTGAACGATTCCCAAAGCATGTTTAAGGCCTTATAGGCTTGTATAAGGGATAAATAGATTGACTTTGAATGATGATTGTATAAAATGAATGAATGTATGAGAAAAGTATGTTTATATGTATTTTATGTTCGGTAATGCTTCGAAACCCTATTTCGGCGTTGAATATGGGGGAGGGGTGTTACAATTCATCTCATTATTTAAAGTATAATTTCATAATAGTTCATTTCAAGTTTAGATCATTTCATATCAGAACTTTATTCGTATTACTCAGAAAATCAAGGTCACGATTAGTACACTCAAGATGTATAAGTTTATAATCAAGAATGAACATATATTTATCAAATAAAGTCCATTTACAAATATCATCATCTCTTGTTTTCATATATCATATGTCATGTATCACCATTTACTTGTATTTTAGCCGGATACGTGTAATAACTCATTTCTTATCCGTATCTTTTCATATCAGGATTTTTACCCGTTAAATTTATCTGAAATATCGATGGTTACATAGGTAGTACACTCGAGGTGTACGAATCAGAATCTGTCAATTCATGTCCAAAAGTACCCATAGGGTACTATATCGGAGAGTACACTCTCGAGCCACACATGTATACGACAGGATTACCATTCCAGTCTAAATCCTTTTTATGACATATGCTCTAAAGAGCTTGATCTAGATTACCCGTCTGGGCTAAATCCAATTCATAACATATGCTCAAGAGGATTTATATCAGGATTACCTATCCGGGATAAACCCTTTCATAAATAAGGTCAATAGGATTACTCGTCCGAGCTAAATCCTGTCAGCAACAAATGCAGGACCTCATTCATTTCGAGAAATCACATATCCATCGATATTCATTTATTCAACAAGATTTAACATTTTTAAGCATTTCTCGAAATGTAAATATTTCATACAGCTATAAAATTCATAAAATTTAAATGATCACATTCCACATTCATTCCAAGCATAAAAGCAACATTTTTCTCGTTTATCTTTTATCGGGCATTTTCGTTAATCGGGCTTTGTCAAGCACATTTTTAATGTCATATCCATATACGATATTTATACAATTCACAAACACAACACTTAATTTAAGCATAAAAACATATAAAATTTAGTTACACGAACTTACCTCGACAATTGTTCGTGTACGAAAAAATCTACTAATCTGACTTTTTTTCCTCTTTTCCTCATTCTAGCTCCAAATTTGGTCTATCCGGATCTATACAAGTAAATTTGACATCAAGTTATCATATTTTATATTCAAGTGGACTTAATTTTTATCCTAGGCAAAATTACCATTTTGCCCCTAACTTTTCCATAAATTTTCCTTTCGTCCCTAGGCTCGGAAAATGAAATTTATGTAATTTACTCCCTATTCCAAGCCTAACCAAAATTTACATACTACATTTACAACACATACATTTCAAAAATTTCAGAATTTCCCATGGATTTTGTAACACCCCTTACCTGTATCCAACGCCAGAAGAGTGTACGAGGCATTACCGGACTTAAACACAAGCAAACATACAAAATCGAGGCGCATATTCATATCGTCCCTATAACAAGCCTACGAGGCTCATAATATACATTGGCGGTGGTTCAGGACTAAACCGAGAACTTTAGGAAGCTTTACAACACTTAGAAAATTTGTCATGTTTTAAGGGCCACACGCCCGTGTGGGCAATTCGTGTGGTCACACACGCCCGTGTAATTCTCTGTTTGTCACCCAAAGGCAAATTGAAGTCACACGGCCAAGGCACACGCCTGTGTCCCGAGGCCATGTCCTTCACACGGCTGAGACACACGCTTGTGTCGATGCCCGTGTGCTCAATTATGAGCATTCTGCTTTGCAACAATTTAGGTGCAGGGGACACACGGCCAAATCACAAGCCCATGGGGCTGACTGTGTGTCACACACGGCCTAGACACATGCCCGTGTGTCTACCCATGTGGACAAAAACAAGGCTATTTACCAAGCCATTTTGCCACCCACACTTGCACACATATACACCACATCACTTGGCACAAATTTAAGCATGTAAAAGCAACCAAACAATCACAACCAGGACAATAACATGTCATTCTCATACCATTATTAAACATTCCTGAAACACCAACCTTACCATATCAAATTGTGCAAGTTTCCACATTCACAAAGGACATTAATACAAATATACTCATATTCCTCATCTCATCAATAGATCACAATTCCAAGCATTACACAATCATGCCATAAATTACATTTCCAAACATATCACATTCACCAAGCATACCATGATCATATCACCACAGACATTGACGCATATATGAATATAATTAGGCTTACAATCACGTTAGCTAATATAAGCCAACTTACTTGGCCAAATAGCAAAACAAGCCTTTAACGATTAAAAGCCATTACATTGGCTAAAATCATATGACGCATAGAACCAAATAGCTAAGTCCCTATACATGTCATAAACTCAAAATATTTGGATTCATCAATACTCAAAATGGTAGCTTGATAGTGTGATAGAATCTCCAGCGACCTCCAACTTGAGCTAGCTTCATGGCACTATAAAACATGGGAAAGGAAAGGGGGTAAGCTATATAGCTTAGTAAGTCCGTATGAAAATAATAAGCAAATTTTACCAATCATTTACCAAGTTTAACAATATAAACACAAAACAAAATAGTATAAATTGCTATAAACCTCATAGTTATAAATTATTCAGTCACATTGTTTGCTATATAAATTTCCAAGCATAATTTAACATGTCTTGACTTTAGCCTAACAATCGTAATCTCTCCATTATAATCGATTACCACAATCAACCAATCATTTCAAACCTCATAATAAATTACCACAATCAATCAATCATTTCAAACCTCATAATAAACATACACATTAATTATCAGTATTCACTTTTCATGCATATATTTTAACATCTTTCAATTGTTTAATACTCATATCTTTCCATAATCATTTTAATAGGCAATCATGCCAATCTTTCCTTTTTTTCTCATATCCGATAAATCACACTTTGCGTAAATAAAACATGCTATATCATAACTCAATTTAGCCTAAAGCCAACTACACAATTGCCAATCGAAATTTACCATGTATTTCATACATCACAAATATAGGCCATTAATTCACAAGGCTTTCACAAAAATATTCTCATGGAAACCATGAACTCACAATATCATGAAGTCAATTCTTATGAACTTTTACATACCTGTACAAATTCGTAACATAGTAACATACTTTGTCATCTTTGACATACTCTTCGAATTACCTGTTGAACACTTGGAATACTATCAGATACACAGAAAGTCTTGAACATAAGTGCCACATATGTAGCCAATGCTACCTCAAATCTCACAACACATAGGGCTCATACACGAGCTAATCACTGGCCTGCTCACACAAGCTATCAGTCAAGACGTAGCTATACGGGTGCTCATACAAGCTATCAGGTATCCACAACACATGCCAGACTACCCAGTCACCGGTAGGACGTGTTATTTGTATCCTAAACTATTCCTAAGGTTCAATCGGGATTTTGTCATCATCGAAACTTCGTTGAATATGTCCATAGAAACAATTGTACAATTTATGCAATATTAAACATTAAATACATAACACATCATTGCATTATTTACACACAAACTTACCTCGGTACAAAATAGAAGGAAATGGATCTAATCGTCAATAACCTTGTTTTCCCCCGGTCAAGGTCCGAACTTCGTTTTTCTTGATCTATAATATCATAGTTAACTCATTTAATCATTATACTATTCAAATCAGCCCAAATTCACATTATGGAAAATTTACATTTTTCCCCCAAAGATTTACATTTTTACATTTTAGTCCTGAGGCTCGTAAAATGAAATGTAGTCAATTTCTTCAATACCCAAGCCTATCTAAACCTTATACATGCTTATAACAGCCTACATTTTTCTTTTATTCACATTTTAATACCAATTTTTCAACTTTTTACAAAAAAGTCCTTTTAAAGCATTTTCACCGAAAATCACTTAGCAAAAGCCGTTTATCATACACCAGACATGCATTTTCTACCATTAGACATCAAAATACACAAATATCCATCATGGGTAAAATTTCAGACCTTGATTATTTCTTTAATTAGTGGTAGAAATAGATAGATCATGTTACAAGGATTCCAAAAACGTAAAAATAATTAAAAATGGGGCTAGACCGGACTTACAATCGAGCTTGGAAGCTTGAAAAACCCTAGCCATGGTTTCTCCTTGTGAAATTCGGCCATGGGGTAGAAGATGGACAAATTTTGGCTTTTAATTTGGCTTTTGAATTCATTTAATTACCAAATTACTAAAATGCCATTAATGAAAAACTTTAGAAACATACCTAACCATGACCAGTTTTGTCCAAAAACTTAACAAATGGTCTAATTACCATCTAAGGACCTCCAATTTAAAATTTCATAACAATTAGACACCTCTAGCGTGTAGAACTCAACTTTTTCACTTTTTACAATTTAGTCCTTTTGACTAAATTGAATGTCCAAACGCCAAAATTTTTAAATGAAATTTTCACGAAATTATTCCGTAAAATTGTAGAGCGTAAAATTATGATAAAAACAAAATTTTCTACATTAAATTTGTGGTCTCAAAACCACTATTCTGACTAGCCCCAAAATCAGGCTGTTACAGGTTTTATCACTTTTTCATTTTAGTCCCTAAATCAAGTTTCCATCAAAAATTGCTTTATAAAAGTTGTTTATCTATCAAAAACCTTTCATTTTTTACCATAAATTTCATATTTCTAGCATATTTATCGATGACCCAAATTTAATACTTTGATATCTTTTCAAATTAATCCCCTAAATAAATAGATTAGACTATCTCGGTTTTGAAAATATAAACATTACTAAAAACGAGGCTTGATTACTTACCCAAATATGCTTGATAAGTCTTCTTCCTCTCTCCTAGGGTTTCCATAGAAATATTTGGGGAAGATGATATAAAAATTGTTTTCTTTTTCATTTAACTAAATTGTCATTTAATAACTTTTCATCTTTCCAATTTAGTCCTTAGCCTCTTTTTATTTTTCCATGGATGAGTCATACCAAAATATCTATATACTTTGTTTAATGGTCTAAATACCATATAAGGACCTTAATTTTTGAATTCCACAGCTATATGATCCTTCTAGCTACTAGAATCCAACTTTTGCATTTTATGCGATTTGGTCCTTCTCGTAATTAAACACTTAATTGATAATATGTTCTTATCAAAATTTTCACATGACATGTCTATCATAATACGGACCATATAATAAAATAAAAATAAATTTTATTTTTTGGCTAGGACTTGTGGTCCCGAGACTATTGTTTCGATTTCACCGAAATTGGGTTGTTACAAACATAACTTTTGGAAATTAGTTTGAAAACTCATTAATTTTTTTTAAAACATCTTTGGCAGGGTTTGCATTAAAATTGTGAGCCTAGTTTGTTTAGCAAAACCTTTAAAAAACTAGAGTCTGGGTTCGCCATTACATTGCGAAACCAACTCATACTTTTTCAAAAAACATTTTCTTAGAACAGTCTACCTTAGCTCGTAAGACCAATTCTCACTTACAAGCAAAGTCTGCCTTAGGTCGCAAGACTAGTTCGTCACTTTGTTTCGATGGACATAATCCCACCTAGCTCATATAGAATTGGGCTTACTAAGGAGCACTATCACTTAAGCTCGCATGAGGAGCTTCGCTAATACACAGCTTCATCACTTAAGGTCACGTGGGGAGCTTCGCTGATACATAGCTTATCCTTAGCTCAAAGAGGAGCTTTTCTGATACACAGCTTATCCATAAGCTTATAGGGGAGCTTCGCTGATACACAGCTTGTCCATAGACTCATAGGGGAGCTTCATTGATGTACAATTTATCCTTAGCTCACGGAGGAGCTTTGTTGATACACGGCTTGTAAAATCATTCTTAAAACATTCTTTGATAACCTTAGCTCCCATAGGAGCACGCGCAAACTGTGTTAAAATCATATTTTGAACTCGTAATTGAAAACAAAGTATCGTAGTTTAAAATAGAGATTTTCAGTAACTTACTTTTAAACTTGTTTCAAAAACATAATTCTTAGAAAACATATTCAGTTAAAATGAAAATCATAGCAATTATCATACTCCAAATAATTCCAAACCACTCACACTTTTAAAAGCTTAGTAAAGAACATACTCATGATGGAGCCCGATTACTCACCGAAAAATGGAGAACTTAAACTAGTTTAGCTTTGCCCTTATCCTTACTGGTAGATGGTCCTACTGGTTCTCAACACATATATTACTTATAGATAACAAAACATACAAAATTCATGCAATGAAACTTGGACAATCACACCCAACAAGACAGGGACTTACCTTGATAGCTACGTACAGAACCAAGAGTGGAGACTTTGACGATAAAATATTCAATGAAGAATTCACAGAATTTAAGGGTCTTGTTTATAGACCTAGAAGTCTTGGAAATCTTAGGATACCATAATTGAATTGGGAAAGTTGTTACTTGCACGTAAAGTATTCCTAGAAACACTAAATCACTTTTTTCCTAATTTGAGTCACATTGTATCTTTGACCATCGAACACAAGTTCATAACTTTAACTGGCGAACACTAGTTCTCAACACAGACGGGTGAACCTACCTCGTAGAGAAATTGGTGAACCCCCTTACCATTAATTTTTGCGCACTGCTATTGGCGAACACCATTATTGATACTCTTCTGGTGAACACCTTGCTCACACAACTCTTGGTGAACACTAGTTCGTCGATATACTGGCAATCCCTTCACTTAAGATGCCAAACCTTCCAAGCCCATCTGCTGGGTGTTACAGTAACAATTTGTGCACACAACCACAGTCTGTTACATGGACCAACGACACGGTCGTGTGGCATCTTTTGAATATTTCTACTTTTGATCCACATGGCATGATTTACACTATTTATTCCCACAACCATGTGAGTCCAGCTCCACACGACATCAGGCTGTTACATGGCTTGCCTATACGGCTATGAGTCTCATCCCTACACGGCCTCAGCCTTTCACACGGTCAGGGGACATGACCGTGTGACCCCTATTTGAATATTTTTCCTATCTTTCTATTTTTGTTTGAATTTCTTCCTTGATTGATGTTGGGTTAATTTAAAACTTTCGTAAGCTTGATTTAAACCTGAAATTGATTGAATTTCATGTTATACATGATTATCTGTGGTGAAATAATATTGTATTGAAAATTTGAACTATGAATGGCATGTAATTACTCTATATTTGTTTGTAGCATCCTATTACTTGAGTTCAACGGCCAGACTTGTTACAAAACCATTAGTAGTAAAATTCTTAATCATTGAGGACATAAAGAATACCTGAGCTAAAACGGAAGTAAGGGCATCAACTTTATGTACTCTTACAACTCTACGTCTTGTGGTTGCTCGGTTGGTTGGCCACTGGTACTTATTACTAGTTATCTGTTCAATAATTTCACAAGCCTTATTATAAGACTTAGAAAGAAGTGTTCCATTTGTAGAAGCGTCTACTACCATCCTCGTGTGTGCGTTGAGACCATTATAAAATGTCTTCAGTTAGATGCAATACAAAATTCTATGGTGAGGGCATTTTCATAACAATTTTTTGAATCTCTCCCATGCCTCATAAATGGATTCATCATCCATTTTTTGGAAGGTATTGATCTTGTTTCACAACTGTAACATCCTAAAATAGGGCATAAACAGAATAGTGGTTGCAAAACCACGAATTCGAGGTCAAAAAAAATTATTCCGATTAAGTTTTAAGGTTTATTCATTGATTGAATAATTGTGTAAAAATTTCGTGAAGAAATTTTATGTATAAGTGCCTAATTTGATAATTAGGACTAAATTGTAAAATTAGCAAAATGTGTGTTCTAGATAATAAAGGGGATTTAATTGAAATGGGTTCTTAAAGTGGAGGTCCTTATTTATTAATTAGATCATTATATTTAAGTTTGGACAAAAATGGGCAAGAATAGGACAAATTTGAAAGAAAAGCCTTTAAGGGCATTTTGGTCATTTAGTAATTAAAAGAATTAAAAAGGAAAAATAAAGCCAAAATTGGTCCATCTTCGTCATGGAGGACCAATATAGCATGGGGGAAGCCATGGTTAGGGTTTCCAAGCTTTCCAAGCTCAATAGTAAGTCCGTTCTAGCCTCGTTTTTAATGTTCTTTACGTTTTTAGAGTCCCGATAACTTGATTTAGCTTATTCTAGCAATAATTCATGCTAGGGATCATATTTGGAAAAATACCCATAGGTTAAATGTGTTTTATTTTGATGTTTTATGGTATAATATGAAGCTTGAAATTATGTTAAACAACTTTTGCTAAGCGATTTTAAGTGAAAACGAGTAAAACGCCACCATCGGTAAAAATACCTAATGTTCATAAGTACATGATAGAGTGGGAATTTGATGTTGCCATAGAAGGGAAAAATGTTCATGGTATCATAAAACATAAGAAAAATGGATAAATTTTAATTTCCAAGCCTAGGGGCAAAATCGTAATTCTGCAAAGGTTTAGGAGCAAAATTGTAATTTTTCAAAAGTTTGAGTTAGGGAATGTTTTGAATAGTACATTAACTAAATAAGCAAAATATGATGTTTTAGATCCTGGAAAGTGAGATTTGGACCTAGAATGGGAGAAAAACTGAAAATCGGGAAAGTTGGTAAAATGGTCGTTTTGGTATCGAGGTAAGTTCATATGTTTAATAAGCATTTAATTATGCATATTTGAATGGTAAATTGATATTTTGGCCATAAATACTTTAGTATTGAGTTTCAGATATAATGATTAATGTTCGATAATAATTCAATATTGGAAAGAGAACTTGTATAATTTATATGTAAGACCATATTTTATATTATGGCTTTGTAAGATAACAAGAAAGTATTGACTAGTATAGTTTGATGAGAATAAGTTAAGTTGATGATATGATGAGATTGAGAATGTAAGACCATATTTTATATTATGGCTTTGTAAGATAGCTTTTTATTATTATGCAATTATTGTTATTAGTATTGTTATTATTGAGTTATGTGACTAACCTTGAGAATTTGAGCAAGTATGTTTTATCTATGACTTGACAAGGCATTGATATCTCAAAGTCCATGGTTGTACCATGGCAATTAAGGAAGAATTGACGTAAAAGTCCATGTTCATAACATGTATTTAAGGAGGAATTGACGGTTAAGGATACCATGTAAGACCATGTCAAGACATGGCATTGGTAAGGCAAGGATCCCGTGTAAGACCATGTCAAGACATGGCATCGACATTGATTAAGGACTCCATGTAAGACTACATCAAGATATGGCATTGGCACTAAGACAAGGATATCATGTAAGACCATGTTTGGAACATGGCATTTGGTAAGACAAGGATACCATGTAAGACCATGTTTGGAACATGACATTTGGTAAGATAAGGATATCATGTAAGACCATGCCAAGGCATGGCATTGATAAGTTCTATAAGGCAATGAAATCATGTAAGACCATGTCAAGACATGGCATTGAAGAGTTATTATAAGGCAAAGGTCCCATGTAAGACCATGCCAAGGCATGGCATTGGTGAGTTCATAAGGCAAAGATACCATGTAAGACCATGTCAAGACATGGCATTGATGAGTTACTATAAGGCGAAGGTTCCATGTAAGACCATTGCAAGGCATGACGTTGGTGAGTTCATAAGGCAAGGATACCACGTAAGACCATGTCAAGACATGGAAATGGTAAGTTCAAAAAGGAAAAGGTTCCCAAGTAATCCAAAGAGTAAGTCAAAGAAACGACAAGGTGAGAACATGAAGAAAGAGTACAGGTATGCATTTAAGGCTTATTTAATATTGAGATTGTAAGTAATTGATATTATCAAGTATTAAGTAACTGATGAGTTTTCAGTTATGCTTGTGACACTTTATGACATGATTGACACTATGCCTATATTATGAAAGAGTACTCATGTGTTAACTGAGATGTTGCAGTATGTAAGCAAGCTATTAAGTAAGGTGCCTTTTGTATTTTGAGCCTTTGGTAAGGTTACCGATTAGTAAGATGGGAAAATAAGAACTAAAAATTATTTAAGAAAATTATGACCGCATAGTAGTAAGCTAAATTGATTGCTAATGCTTATTATTTTATATGTGAACTTACTAAGCTTTATAAGCTTACTTCTTTCACTTTCCCATGTTTCAAATTACTTAAAAGCAAGCTCAGGTGGGAGGTCATTGGAGATCACTTCACACTATCGACTATCAAGTTACCAAATGGGTATCTTCGTTTACAAACGTTCTAGTTTATGGCATGTATAGGGACTTAGCCATTTTGTGTGTATGTCCTTATGATATGGCTAAAGAATGGTATATAAATATTTGATAATGATTATCTATTGAAATGGCTAATGAAGAACATGTTTCGGTGTTATGTATGCCTAAATGATAGTTAATACAAAGAAATCATGAAAAAGTGAAATTAGCATTAAAACAGTATTGAGCAATAGCAGTGACGTGAGCTTGAAAAATCACCAAGAGGTGATGAATGAGATATAGAATTAAATATTATTGAGCCTATTTTCAATAAAAGAAACAGAGTAAGTAAAAGAGGTGTATATTAAGAGATATTTGAATTTTAGTGAGACAGGGTCAGAGCGGTTTCTAAATCCCCTATTCTAACTTTATTAATCTACTAAAAATTGTACAAGAATAATTAGGAGTTATAGTTTATATTTCTAGATTCCTTAGTGAATCTACTTTAAGAGAAACAAACGTCATGGTTATTTGAATTCTTTACAGGGAGAAAATTGATTCGTAGAGAGGAGAGGTCAGAGTAGTCGAACAGTGCAACAAGGGAAACTTTAACTAAGAAACTATACTAATTAGCAAGACCAAAAATTTTGGAAAATAATTAGTAAAAAGATATATGAATCTAGTTTCAGGGAAAATTCACGAATTTAAATTTTGAGTTTTGTGACTCGAGTTATGATTTATTTAGTGACTATGACGTAGGTGGGCAGTTTTATAAGGAATAATGAAATAAATTGTTTTGATTTGTCTAAGTAATCGGAAAATTTTTAATGTTCCCGGTTTGGTCCCGAACAGTTTCAATTGCATGTTTTAAGATCTCGAGGGCCCTTTTCAGGGACATATTGAATGAATGTAAATAAATTAATTTTAAGAGCAAATTTTATGCCCCGAATAGTAAGTTAAGTCAGGTAACGCCTCGTGCTCGACTCTGGCACGATCTCAGGTAAGGGGTGTTACAACAACTTAGCATTCTTGTTAGGTGGAAAGTACTTCGTTAAGAAATGTTCTGCCAATTGTTTCCATGTATAAATTAAACCAGATGGCAATGAGTTTAGCCAAGATCTTGTTGTATCCCCTAATGAGTATGAGAACAACTTCAACCTTAATGCATCTTTGGTAATTCCAGCCAACTTGAAGGAGTCACTTACCTCCATAAACAATAGTAGGTGAAGGTGGGGATCCTCAGTAGGAATCCCACTAAACTGGTGTAAACTCTAAAATATATAGATATTTTAGCACTTTTTAATTTACAAATTATGCGAATTTCGAGTATATAAATAACATTTCCTATGGTTTTTTTACTTTATTTTTCTATATTTTCCTATTTCTATGAGGTTGTGTTAATTTAGCAAATTTAGGTTAAATGTATGTTATTTTACTATTTTGGGGGGGATTAATTGGGCTAAGGGAAAGGATGGTAGAATTTTGGTCATATTTCGGTCTTAGATAGGTACATGTTGAAAGATTAATTAGTCATAGAGACTTCAAAATGGTGATGATCCAGAATGAATTCTAAGGAAGCCCAAAAATAATTCAACTACCCATTTTTACTAGAAAAATAAATTGGTAATTACTCACTGCTTAAATTAGCAGTCTCTTACTATCCACCAATTGCTAAAACTAACAATAAGAATTCAATACATTTGGACTACATATTGGTCAGCCACACATGGAGAGAACAAATCTAACTTCCTTTCTAAAAGTAGCAAGGACGAATCATTCTTCCTCACACCAAAGGACAAAACCACAAGTGGAGAAAATTAAGGTAACATCCTTTCTAAATGTAGCAATGAAGCAACAAATTCTCCCTTAATCAGTTGATGGCACAAGCATGGAGATTATGGGGAGATTTGTTAGCTATTTTTGGCATGGGCTCATCAATTATAAAAGGAGAGTTCCATTCATCATTTGATATATCATCTTTTTTATAGACACCAATTCTTTTCACATATTCTTAAGTGTTCTTGTGCTATTCAAGGCTTGTTAAACACTTTGAATTCACAAGATAAGGCAATCACTTGCCAAAATGAAAGTAACTAAGAGATTGACCTGAGACGCTTAGGTGATTTTAACTTAAAGATGGGGAAGAAAGCCAACATGGGAAGCCAAAATGAGCAACCATAGATAGCCCCCTACATTCAATTGTTTAGTCTTTGCATTGTGAAATGGTCATGGATAGCCCCCCTTGGCTGCTCTTTCTTACCCTTCTTTATACTGTTAAATTATTTTTTTCTATGTCGAGAGACAAGATTGCATCTTATCTTTATATTTTTAGTTTAATATGACATGACTTAATTTTTTTTATTCAAAATGGATATGAGTCATGATTTGAGTTCATTGGCATTTGTTTCCTAAATATTCTATGCAAATGATTATTTCATTCATTTAGGTTTAATTCATGTTAATACTTGTGAATGTATGGTAAACATTTGTAGGTAATTGAATTAACTATTTAATTTGGGAAGAGGTAATAGTTAATAGACGTAAGACCTAAATTGTCCATATCATGTTGATTTCAGAAGATAATTGTTGCATGCATAAATTGTGTAAATGCCTCGGAGGGTGATTTCTAAGTTAGTTTTTTAACATAAGGATATGCTAATTAATTTAGGAACAAAATAGGACTTTGAGAGGAGCCTATGCCTTAATTAAATGGGTTTAATGATTTTCATATTGCCATGAACCATTCGTGATCTTCTTATTGTGACTAATAATGAATTCTTGTTAAAGTGAAATATTTTAGTTTAGTTTATTCATGTTGTGTTATATTATTCCTTGTGTTTATTTCCTGCAAGGTATGTTGTTTTATTTTCTGGGTGTTTGAATGTTGATTACTTTCATAACTTAAATTGTGACTTCCATCATTATTACTCTCTCATTATTATTTTTTAACCAAATTTATTAAAATTAATTTTGCAAATAATTCATTTAACAGTCTCTGTAGAGACTATACTCTTTTACTCACTACTTATTACTTGTATGACCATGTAAACTTGCACATAATCATGCGGCACCAAGTTTTTGGCATCGCTATTGAGGGCTGTATTTGTCATTATTTGTGAATATATTTGTTTTTTACTTTGGTTTATTTTTATTTTATTTTTATTATTTTTATTTTAACTTAATTATTTTTCATGATTTTCCAAAGTATGAACATAGACTGAATAATTGATCTATTGCTAGTTGACCCAGAAATTGAATATACTTTTAGGCAAAGAAGAAGGGAACATTCAACCCAAAGACAAGTCGAAGAGATGAATCAAAATCCAAGAGAATACGCAGCTTGTAATAATCGAAATCCGGTCTTTGTTGCTAAAGACAGACATCGAGTGATTAGGCAGTATGTTGTGCCTTTGTTTAGTGAACTCAATCCTGGAACTGTAAGACCCGAGATTGAGGATCCTCAGTTCGAGTTAAAACTGGTGATGTTCTAGATGTTGCAAACAATGGGTCATTTTAGTGGAATGCTTATTGAAGATCTACATTTGCACCTCCGCTTATTTTGGTTGAATTCCTTACCTCCCCATTCTGTTTCCAAATGACAAGAATTGGCAGAACATTTTTCTAATGCATAAGAACGATTCTGTTTCCAAATGACAAGAATTGGCAGAACAATAATGTCCAACTCATAAATGAAATTAATACATTTTAACAATACAATTATGAGTCATTGTATAATGCATAAGAACGATTTAAGGAGTTATTATATAAATGCTCTCATGAACGATTTAAGGAGTTATTATATAAATGCTCTCATCATAAAATTCCTCATTGCATTCAATTGGATACATTCTACAATGGTCTCAATGCTCACACAAGAATGGTGGTAGATGTTTTAGCTAACAAAGTTTTTCTTTTAAAGTCATACAATGAAGCATATAAGATTCTTGAAAGGATTTAAGTAACAACTACCAGCGGCCTTTTCATCGAGCAGCCACAAGAAGAAGAGTGGCAGGAGTTCTTGAAGTTGATGTTTTACATCTTTAGTAGCTCAAGTATCTACTATGACTTCCATGCTTAAGAATATTTTTGTTAACGATTGCAACACTAGCATGACAGGTCAACAACCAAGTCATCTTGAGAACATCACATGTATTTACTGTGGTGATGGTCACACATTTGAAGAATGTCCACCCAATCCCGAATATATTTACTCTGTGGGAAACCAACATCAAAATTGGAATGGCCCAAGTCTACAATTGAATCACTATAATCCTTTATAGAGAAATCATCCCAATTTCTCTTGGAGTAAATTACCATATTTTTCTTAATAGATGCAAAAACCTCAGCTAGTCGAGTCTTGAAATAATTTGGAAAACCTACTAAAAGAATATATGACTAAAAATGATCCGACTCTAAGGAATCTAGAGAACCAAATGGGACAGTTAGCCAATGAGCTAAGAAATAGACCTCAAGGTGCTTTGCCAAGTGATACGGAGAATCCTAGAAGCACAAGCAAGGAATAGTGTAAAACTGCTACTTTAAGGAGTGGAAAGGTGTTTGAACCAGCAGTCGTTGAATCCAAACATGAGTCTGTTGTTGTCCATAATCAGAAGGAAGCTCAACTAGAAGTTGAATCTCCAATAGTGCAGAATCCTATTCCTTTGATCCCTACTGAGGCACACCACAGCAGAGTAGTATTGAAGAATTGACACCCAAGGTAGATGCAGAACCAATGCTACCTCCAAAAAGTTGTCCAGTCAAGGTAAAACCTCCACCACCTACTTACTCACAGAGATTCCATAAGCAACAACATGAGATACACTTTAAGAAATTCTTAGGTGTACTTAAGCAGTTACATATCAACATTTCGTTGGTAGAGCCTTTGGAATAGATGTCAAATTATGTTAAATTCATGAAAGACATCCTCTCTAAGAAGAGACGGTTAGGAGAATTTTAGACAGTGGCTCTGACTAAGGAGTGCAGTGCATTCCTACAAAACAAGTTGCCACTAAAGATGAAAGACCCTGGAAGCTTTACCATGCCGTGTAACATCAGTAATTTATATTATGGTATAGTTTTATGAGTTTTGGGAGTGAGCATAAACTTGATGCCCACATCTGTGTTTAGACAATTAGGAATTGGTGAAGTCAGACCAACAACAATGACACTACAACTAGTAGACCGATCAATAGCACATCTTGAAGGAAAGATTGAAGATATTCTAGTACATGTTGATAAATTTATTTTTCCTGCTAACTTTCTTATCTTAGATTTTGAAGTAGATAAAGAAGTCCCTATCATTTTGGGAAGACCTTTGTTAACAACCAAATGAACATTAATTGATGCTTAGAATGGAGAACTTACCATGCAAGTCCAAGACAATAAGGTAAATTTTAATTTCTTTCAAAGCTATGAGAAACCCTGATGCAGGAGAAGAATGTTTTGCTATGGATAAGACGGAATCATTTCCAATGGATGATCCATTAGAACAATTCTTAGCACCAGATATGCTAAGTGACAATGAAGAAGATGAAAATCAATCTGAATTGGAAGTTGAATTGAAGGGATTCACTTTACAACTGATATGATTCCATAATCAAGCAATTGATGAGCATTCAACACGCAAGTGGATTCTTCTTCCTTCAGTATTCATGCACGGCCTAGAAGGGAAGAATGTGTCTATTCATGTGTTCAATGAATATGATTTTATTCATGAATGTAATTTAATTTACATTTATGAATTACTTAATGGTTGAATGTGGCCTTTAGTCTCCTAGGTCTATATTTTGTTTGTCATGCCATTGTAAACGGTTACACACAACTTTGAATATAAACTTATTTGTGAAAACTTTCTCTCACAATTCTTAACTAAATTTTTGAACTTATCAAAACTTAACAATTTTGTAGCATTAAACCTTTATTTGTCACTCTATTCCCAATCCACCCCAAAGTATGGCGATATCACATATTTTAAGTGGGTCAGGTTCTTTATATCTTCAATTCCTTAAATATTCAATTACCTTGGACCAAGGTCCCCTTTATTTATTCCTAATCAAGACGATCCTTAACAAAAACGTGAATTTTTTTCTAACAATCGAATGTGGGTCTTGTTGGTATATTTTTGAGGTTGTATTTGGGTTCAAGAAACCATATCAGCAACCCCATTTTGAATCTTTGGAGTTGGATTCTCGTGCTTATAAGCAGTTGAATACTTCAACTGAAGAACCATCCAAGTTAGAGTTAAAGGTACTACCTTCTCACCTTAAATATGTTTTTCTGGGTAACTCTTTGACTCTACATGTGATTATTTCAACTGAATTAACTGAGAAAAAAGTAGAGAAGCTTATTAATGTCTTGAATAAATTCAAAAAGGCAATCAATTGGATGATAGTTGATATCAAAGGTATTAGCCCATCTTTTGTATGCATAAAATCATTTTGGAAGATTGTGAAAAAGGAACTATTAATGGTCAAAAAAGGTTAAACCCAATCATGAAAGAGGTAGTCAATAAGAAGATCATGAAGTGGTTAGATGCAGAAATCATTTACCCCATCTCAGATAGCTCTTGGGTGAGTCCAGTCCAATGTGTACCAAAGAAGGGTGGCATCACAATTGTAAAAAAATGAAAATAATGAGCTAATTCCAACCAAAATAGTTATTGGTTGGAGGATTTGTATTTATTACCATAACTTGAATAAAACAGATTTGCAAGGCACAATTACTATTATTTCCTTGATGAGTATTCTGGATACAATCAGATCCTTATAGCCCCAGAAGATCAACAGAAGACAACCTTCACATCTCCATATGGTGCGTTTGCTTTCAAGTGTATGCCTTTTGGTTTATGTAATGCACCTACAACTTTTCAGCAGTGTATGATGGCTATATTCACTAACATGGTTTAAAATTGTTTGGAAATATTTATGGAAGAATTTTCTATATTTGGAGACTCTTATGAAAAATATTTAGATAATTTGGCCAAAGTGCCCAAACGATTCAAAGAGACTAACCTCATTCTCAACTGGGAGAAATGTCATTTCATAGTGAGAGAAGGCATTGTTTTGGGGGATAGAATTATAAGACAAGGAATTGAAGTTGACAAGGCAAAGATTGATTTTCTCGAAAAACTCCCACCTTAGTGTCTGTGAAGGGCATTAGGAGTTTTTGGGACATGTTCAATTTTACAGGAGATTCATTAAGGATTTCTCCAAAATCTCCAAACCACTTTGTAAACTATTGGAAAAAGATTAAGTATTCAATTTTGATGATGATTATTTAACAACTTTTGAATAGTTGGAGAAAAGATTAACTTTAGCACCAATAATCATTACTCCATATTGGAGTTCACCATTTGACCTGATGTACGACACGAACGACTAAGCAATAGGAGCTGTGTTAGGACAATGAATGAATAGAATTTTCCATCCCATTTAGCTGTGTTAGGACAACGAATGAATAGAATTTTCCATCCCATTTACTATGCTAATCGAACTTTGATGGGAGCACAATTAAATTATACGGTAACAGAAAAAGAGCCACTTGTTTTTGTTTTTTCTTTTTATAAATTTCGTTCATATCTTGTAGGTACAAAAGTGATTGTTTATACTGATCACGTGACCATTAAATATCTACTTTCAAAGGGGGATGCAAAACCACGATTAATACATTAGATTTTGTTACTCCAAGATTTTGATTTGGTGATACAAGCTAGGAAGGGAATAAAGAGTCAAGTGGCAAAATATTTGTCCAGATTGGAGCAAAAAGACAAAACCCACTCCTCAATTCCTATTAATAAGTATTTTACAGACAAACACATCTTTAAGGTAAATCAATTCCATGAAGCTCCTTGGTTTGCAAATTATGTAACTTTTTAGCTAGTGGTTTATTCCACCCGATTTGACATATCAACAAAGGAGGAAATTCCTTCATATGTTAGATATTATTTTTGGGAGGAACCATTTTTGTTTAAGCAATATGCAGATCAGATGATGAGAAGGTAGTAGTCGAGTGAGTGAAGTAGGTGATATTTTGTACCATTCCTATTCTGAGTATATAGATCTTTCAGTGCTCTTTTATTTACAAATTATGCAAATTCTAAGTATATAAATAACACTTTCTATGGTTTTTTACATTATTTTTCTCTATTCTCCTATTTCCATGAGGTTGTGTTAATTTAGTGAATTTGAGTTAAATGAATGTTATTTTACTATTTTTTGGGGGATTGATTGGGCTAAGGGAAAGGATGGAAAAATTTTGGTCATATTTTGGTCTTAGACAAGTACAGGTTGAAAGATTAATAATGCAGTCACATGGACTTCAAAATTGTGATGATCCAAAATTAATTCCAAGGAGGCTGAATATTACTTAAGTTGGAGGCCCAAAATCAATTCCACTACCCATTTTTACTAGAAAATTAAATTGATAATTATTCATTGCTAAAATTATTAGTCCCTAGCCAACCATTCAATTCCCAAATATAGTAGATTGGACCCAATGTTTTGCCAAATACAAATCAGCATATATATCCCTTGAAATAAGCTTTCAATCGTCCACCAAATGCTAAAAATAGCAATAAAAAATCCACCACAATTTGACTACATATTGATCAGCCACACATGGAGACAACAATTCTAACTTCCTTGCTAAAAATGGCAAGGAAGACTCATTCTTCCTCACACCAAGGAATGGAACCACAAGGGGATGAAATTAAGATAACATCCTTGCTAAATTTGGCAAGTGGTTCTCCCTTAATCAATGGACGACACAAGCATAAAGATTATGGGGAGATTTGTTTGCTATTTTTGGTATGGGATCATCAACTATAAAAGGAGACGTCCATTCATCATTTAATGTATCATCTTCTACAAACACCAATTATTTTCACACATTCTTTAGTGTTTTTGTCCTATTCATGACTTGCTAAACACTTTGATTCGAAAAGTAAGACAATCAATTGGCACACTATTTGAAGCATCTGGAAAATACAAGCTTCAACTTGAATTGTGGTGCCTCGATCTCGGGTCTAAAATACCAAGATTATGTTCATGGACAAGTGGCACGACGTACTGTCTTAAGGCTCATTCCCTATCATCAAAAACAAGGACTAGATTTTGACAATTTACAGTTCCATTTCCTTGATCTTGATTTTGATTCTCAAGATTCATTTCTTCAATCTGTGTTTGAGTTGCTTATCTTTTCCTTTGTCTAAATGTTCTTCTGATTTCAGGATATATTAGGACTAAGTCAATGATATGATCAATACTCATAAACACCTGAAATAAAACAAGAAAATAACTAAATTAAAATTCAACAAAAAATTTAAACCAATTTGCAAAAATAATAATTTCACAAATAATGTACTTAAATACAGTCCCTAGCAAAGACGCAAAAAACTTGGATCGATGAAATGTGTAAGCGTACACAATCATTGACAAGTAATAAAGTGATAAGTATAGAGTATTGTCTCCACAAAGAGGACTGTATACGCAACTTTTTTGTGAAAAATTAAAACTTAAACAAATTGGTGGTGAAAATAATATAGATTAAAATATGATGCAAACAAGTAAAAGGGGATTGACTATCTAATTTAATTAACTAAGAATTACCTAAGTAAGCAATATAAAATAAACACAAAAAATAAGCAAGATTTAAGAGTTATCAAAATAGCATGCTTGTGTTAGAATAATTTTCTTTCCTAGCTTAGATTTATTTAAACACTGTTAAAAGATGTTATAGAGATTCTGTGGAAGTCAATCATTTACTAGCCTTTATCTAATTGGGTAAAAATGTTAAACTTATTTAATTACTAAGTCTACCTAGCACATTTCTATGTTTAATAAACTTATAATTTCATAAACAAAACATTTTACAAGGTTATGTAAAATAATAATAGTTTTGGTATTATTACAAATTTAATCCCTAATTGATTAAACATACACCATACAAGTATTTTGTCAAGTAATTAAAACCTTGGTTAGATTAATTAATTAATTCAGTCATTTCTTTACATTCATAATGTATAAGAAATATAGTCATGATTTTACTTGCATGAGTAAATAGATCGAAAGCATAGAACACCTTTAACAGAATTAAATAAAATGAACTATAGAAATCAAATCATTCTAACACCAAAAGATTTAAGCAATCATGATTTTATTGAAAATAAAACACTTAGTTGAAATCATGTTCATGAAATTGAGCAAAAGTAAAAGATTTAAAGGAAAGAAGAAACTCTAAGCCATTTTTGGTAGGTTTCTGAAGCATAGCTTGTTTGCTCCTTCATTTTCTCTTCTTTTCTTGTCGAACAACCAAGCCTAGAAGCTCTCAATATGGTTGAATGGGGCTACTCTTAAACTCTACCAACACTCTTTCGAGAGGGAGAAATATAAGGAATGGAAGAATAGAGAAAAGAGAGAACAAATAAGAGATGAAAGATGAAAAATGGAAGAATGAATTGAGTAGTGAATGAATGGAAAAGTGGAGGTCCATTTATACTAGTGGGGTATGGCTAAAAATAGGATTTGGGAGCCTTGATTTTCTCCTCATATGTGGTCAGCCCTTGAATGGAGGAGAAAGTTAATATCTTGCCAAATTTAGATAGGTGCATAAAATAAAAGGTTGAAAAAGAAGAGAGGTTTTTTGAACGGTTAAATGAAGGGGTCTTGGGGCTGAATTTTAATTATTTTAAATTAGATTTGAATGGCTGATTTAGGTGACCACATGGACGGGTGGGCCTCTTTTGGTCTTTTGGCTCATCCCTCCTTCAATGGATTCTTTGGGCCTCTTCCTTTGCACCAAACTATCCAGTTCCATTAACTCGATTGAAAATTAGGTCAAATGAGTTTTTAGTGTCCAAAAATATCATTTTTGGGGCATCCATGGTTGTGTTTTAATCAACCATTTTCTGCATGGATCATGCTGCAAGGATGCTACAGCAATTTGAGCTTCCTAGAGTGACTTCGAGACTGTTTTTCTTTCTTTACTCCAAATTGCTTAAAATTGGAAAAGTTGTGTAAGTTTAGCATCAAAATAGTTAAAAATAAATATGGGTCTTAAATTTTGTCCAAATTAGATATTCTATAACTGTAACACCCCAAATCTGGCCCAGACGTTATGGCCGAATCCGACGTGCCACATTGAAGTTAAGAATTCATGTTTTGTTTTAAGGTTTTATAAATCGACTTTTGTTTAAGCTAACAAAGTGAATGGAAGCTGGGCACCAGGTAGGAATCCGTAATAGAGGAGGTGAGCCACGAAGGCTGCTTGAGTACCAAACTCTTTGATTGGATCCAATCCTAGACATGTCCACAACCATTGCCACACTTGGTTACAACGAGTTGAAATTTCTTTGAGTAGATATCTTCGATAAATCGAATAATTGTGACGTTGTGTTATTTTGAAAGCAAGTATCGTTTTGAAAACACGTCCTAAGTCTAGCCCATTTGAATTATTATCAACCAGTTTAAAGTTATTAAAAAAATAAAATAATCACAGAAAAGAAAAGAAAATAAAGTTAAAATGGCCTTATTACAACCCAAAAATAAATAGTAAATAAGATAACTAAAGAAAACCAATCACTTATATCAAAAGCCCAAAAGCGACGTCGCCACTCTGAATCCCCTCCGCCTCCAAGCCCTCACATCAAGGCTCTCCTGCAAGGTTAAGGAAGGGGTGAGTTTCGAAACTCAGTGTGCAGCAAGCCCCTTTCAGAGCCCAAAACAATATCAGCCTGCTGCGCCTAAGCCCAAATTCAAGCTCAGCATATACTGGGCCGAAGCCTTTACATTATTCATATCACTGGGCCAAAGCCTTTTCATTATTCATATCGCTGGGCCGAAGCCTTTACTGTAACAATATGGCCCATAGGCCCATTTCAATAATACATGCAACATCAATGAACAAATGCAAGCCCATTTGGGGAGACTACTCAACCCACCAACCGCTACTCTCCCCCTGTACCAATCAAGCTCTCCATGTAGGGAATAACTCAACCCATCCAACCAAACTCTCCACTGGCAGCATAACTGCTTTAACATATAACTGGAGGCCTAGCCTCGTTTAATAACTAGGACAAAGCCCTTTTTGATAAACTGGGGCAAAGCCCTTTTCGATAAACTGGGGCAAAGCCCTTTTCGGTAAACTGGGGCATAGCCCTTTTGCACTTCCTCCATCCATATAAACCCAACCCATGCATAAATGAATACATCATGTGCAAATCATACATATCATGTGCATATCGTATCAAATCATATATATATCAAAATCTCATGCATCAAACTCATAATTAAACAGTCATTTTCATATTATAAGGGTAATTTCGTAATTTTACCAAATATTAGGATTTTCCATGTTCATTATCAGTTACTAACAATTTCATGTGTTTTGATAGTGATTCCAGCCCATTCTTAGCGAAACCGAGTTATTGGGCCAAGACCCTAATGGGCCCTACATAGCCGAATTAGTCATCTAGGTCCATTTAGCCCATCTTCCATAACGGTCTTAGCCGTATTAACGCACAATCTGATAGGATTCCATTTTCTACCAAATTTACCCAAATGGGTCCGGAAGCCTAACTTACCATCGTGCACCAAATCGTGCCCTTACCTGTTCCAATGATCCCGATCATCGAACTTAGCGAATCTAACTAACCTATGAGCGTTCGCATGCTCACGAGTCCTCGAAATGCCAGCTTTTTAGCATTTCGGCTTTTTGGCAAATATCGAGTTAAGCTACGAAAGAGGGTTCGTTACACACCTAATTTGCAATATTCCTTGACGAGATCTCCTACGCGATTTCTTCTATAATCAACTGCTTATAGATTAGATCATGTTAGTAATTAAACCAAATCGAAGACTACCTATTAACACTTACATATTCGGCCACCATCCATAATGGCCCTAGAATTCAAACCTTTGCCGAAATTGATGACTAGATCTAGATTTAGTCACTCCAATGATCCAAGCTTATCCAAACCGACACCCCACGCTTTGCTGCTCCTCCAACGTATCTACTCCACCATAAAACCCAAAAACAAATGAAGAAGCCGAATAAGGCTTATATCTCCAATCGGCCACCTCCCTAAACTATAGGGGTTTCGGCTTTTGTCAACAGTTACTATTGAAATGGATTTAGAATACGAATACTTACCATAGTCTCTCTTCTTGAATCTGTTTAAAGCCTAGAAGATAAAGGGATTGGCCACCAAAAAGTGAAGGAAAATAGAGAGTTGCTGGTCAACAAGAAATCGGCACTACAGGTTTCGGCTTTTATGACTTTTCGGCAAAAGTAAAGATAGAAGTAGTAGATGAACGGGAGGGAATAGTGAACAGGTTTCGGAAAAGAAAAGGAAGGAAAAGTGGATGGAAGGGTGGTGGTTCGGCTAGAGAAAAAGGAAGGAAAAAGAAGAAAAGAATAAAACTATGGTTTACAGAAGAAAACGGCACAGCTAAATTCCTAAATGCCGAAAATACTACCCTAACACCCCTCTGCCGAAATCCCCTCCCTAATCCCCTCTAATCAGCTAACTCTATCTCCCTCTCAAATCCCTAAAATCTCTCCCCTTATCCCTCCTTAATCCATGCATTTGACTGATTCAAACTCTCTCCCACAGAGTTCCATTCGGCTACAACTCCTGCATGCTCAAAGCATAAAAATTAACATCACCTTTGCCATCACAAGGAATCGAACCCAGGTCTTCCCCCAACCACTTCGACGCCACCTTGCCACTTCACCACAGGCTCTTTTTGTGATACATTTTACCCACAATTTCTAATAAGACCACCTATCCAAATCCCCTAACTTCTTAAGTCCAAAATTCAAAAATTCTATCGGGTTTCGGCCAACACATGGGCCTTCCATAAGCCCATTTACACCCTCTAATTATGAATTTCACAACCAAATATCTAATTTTAAAAACTTTACCAAAATATCGAGAATCATGACAAAACCCAAAAATCAGGATATTACAACTCTACCCTCCTTAAAGAAATTTCGGCCTCAAAATTTTTACCTAATCCAAACAGTTGAAGGTACTGCTGACGCATCGCCTCTTCGGTCTCCCAAGTAGCTTCTTCCTTGCCATGGTTCCTCCAAAGTACCTTCACTAATGGGACTGACTTCCTTCTCAGCACCTTGACGTCGTGATCGAGTATTTGTACAGGTTCTTCTTCGAAGGTCAAATCCGACTGTACTTCGATTTCTGCAACTGGCACGATATGAGTTGGGTCAGAATGATATCACTTTAGTATGGACACATGAAAAACGTCGTGAATACGATCCAGCTCTGGAGGTAACTCTGGCTGATAAGCCACTGGCCCTATCCGCTTAATAATTCGATAAGGCCCAATGAACCGTGGACTCAACTTGCCCTTCTTACCAAACCTCAATATCTTCTTCCAAGGCGATACCTTCAAAAAGACCATGTCCCCTACACCATATTCAATATCCTTATGCTTCAGATCGGCATAAGACTTTTGTCGATCCGCTGCCTCCTTTAACCGATTCTTGATCACCTTAATTTTGTCTTCGGTATCTGCTACCAACTCTGGACCAAGTACTTGCCTTTCCCCCAACTTTGCCCAACAAGTAGGTGAACGACACCTTCGCCCATATAGTGCCTCATAAGGAGCCATCTGAATACTTGCTTGGTAGCTGTTGTTATACGCGAACTCCACCAATGGCAAATAGTCCTCCCAACTGCCTCTAAATTCAATAACACAACCTCTCAACATGTCTTCTAAAATCTGAATGACCCTCTCTGACTACCCATCCGACTGAAGGTGAAAAGCCGTACTGAAATCCAATTGCGTTCCCAATGCCTCATGCAACTTTTGCCAAAACCGGATGTAAACCTTGGGTCTCAGTCAGAAATTCTCGATACTGGCACCCCATACAACCGCACTATCTCCGCCACATACAACTTGGCCAGCTTCTGAAGTGAGTAATCGGTTCGGACAGGTATGAAATGGGTAGATTTCGTGAGCCTATCCATAATTACCCAAACTGAATCCTTCTTGGAAGGTGTCAATGGCAACCCACTTACAAAATCCATAGTTACCCTTTCCCACTTCCAAAGTGGTATCTTTACTGGCTGTAACAATCCTGAAGGCAGTTGATGCTCGACCTTTACTTGTTGACACGTCAAACATTTCCCCACAAATTCGGTCACTTCTCTCTTAAGTCCAGGCCACCAATATAGCTCTCGCAAGTCTCGATACAACTTAGTCCCTCCTGGATGCATAGCACAAGGTCCATTATGTGCCTCTGTTAAAATCATCAATCTCAAGTCAAAGTCCTTCGGCATACAAATTCTTCCTCGAAAACAAAGAACCCTATCATTATTTAACCCAAAATCTGGATTCTCCCCCTTCTCAACTTGCTGAAACCGAGAAACCAATGACTCATCCTCCAACTGTTGCTTCTTAATCTGCTCCACCCAAGTCGGTCTCACTTGTTACTCTGCCAATAAGCTTCCATCGTCATACAAACTTAAACGAGCAAACATTGCCTTCAATTCCGCCATAGTCCTTTGACTTAATGCATCAGCCATAAAATTTACCTTACTTGGATGGTACTCAATCGAACAGTCATAGTCCTTTAACAACTCTATCCACCTTCACTCAGATTCAGCTCCTTTTGAGTTAACAAGTACTTAAGACTCTTGTGATCCGTATAAATAATGCATCTCTCCCCATACAAGTAGTGCCTCCATATTTTAAGTGCAAAAATCACTGCTGCCAACTCCAAGTCATGCGTAGGGCAGTTTACCTCGTGAGGCTTAAGCTGTCGTGAAGCATAAGTGACCACTTTATCCTCTTGCATCAACACGCAGCCCAAACCTACATGTGAAGCATCACTGTACACAGTGAAATCCTTACCAGACTCTGGCTAAATCAACACTGGTGCTTCTGTTAAAACCTTCTTCAACTTCTCAAAAGCCTCTTGCTGCTTATTCGTCCAAACAAAAGGTGCTCCCTTCCTTATAAGTTTCGTTAACGGTGCTGCCAACACAGAAAATCCTTCCACAAATCTCCAATAATAACCTGCCAACCCTAAAAAAATTCAGATTTCTGTTACTGACCTCGGTGGCTTCCATTCCAGAATTGCCTCAATATTTCGAGGGTCTACCTTGATTCCCTCAGCAGACACAACATGCCCCAAGAAAGTGACTTCCTTCAGCCAAAACTCGCACTTACTAAACTTTGCATAAAGTTGCTTTTCCCTTAGCACTTGCAGCACAACATGAAGATGCTCATCATGCTTCTCTTCTGTTTCCAAATATACCAAGATATCATCGATAAAAATGACCACAAACCGATCCAAGTACGGTTGAAACACCCGATTCATTAAATCCATGAATGCTGCCGGTGCATTAGTCAAACCAAAAGGCATAACCAGAAACTCGTAATGACCATATCGAGTTCTGAATGTCGTCTTGTAAATATCCACTTCTTTGACTCTCAACTGATGATATCCTGATCGAAGGTCGATCTTAGAAAATACTGAGGCTCCTCTTAGTTGGTCGAACAGATCGTCGATTCTTGGTAACGGATACTTGTTCTTGATCGTCAGTTTATTCAACTGCCGATAGTCAATACACATTCGCATGGTCCCATCATTCTTCTTTACGAACAACACTGGTGCGCCCCACGGGGAAACACTTGGTCTTATAAACCCTCTATCCAACAGTTCCTGAATCTAAGCTTTCAATTCTACCAACTCCTTTGGTGCCATCCTATAAGGCGCAATGGATACAGGAGCTGTTCCAGGTAACAAGTTGATTTCGAACTCGACTTCTCTATTCAGAGGTAATCCAGGAAGTTCCTCCGGAAATACATCTTGAAATTCATTAATGGTCCTAACCGACTCCACAGTTATCCCCTCAGGTTCAACTTGACTTACAAATGCCAAGTACGCCTCACAACCTTTCTTAATCAACTTCTCGGCTTTTAAAGCCGAAACAACATTGGACAAATAATTCCTTCATTCCCCTATGACCATTATCTCCTCATCTTTGGTAGTTCTTAGTATCATTCACTTAGCAGCACAATCCAACGTCACCCTATGCTTAGCTAGCCAGTCCATTCCCAAGATAAGATCAAAATCCCCAAATGGCAGCTCCATCAAATCTCCTACAAATATCTTATCTTGTGTCTCTAAAGGCACCGCCCTAAAGAGTTTATCTACCTTAACTGAGTGTCTTAAAGGGCTTATCATCGATACCCCACTCACCGTCTCCTCGGGAAGCACACCCAAAGCCCCAGATACATCACAAGCAACATACGAGTGAGTGGAACCCACATCAATCAAAGCAGTGTAAGGCGTGCTATGAATGAAGAACATACCGATTATAACACCAGGAGCGTCACCCTCCTCACGACGTCCTGCAGCATAAAGCAATGCCGGCTGTCGAGCTTCAGTATTCCAGCACCCCTGCCAGGTGCCCCACGTCCTCGTCCATTTCTATTGCCACCTCTACCTCGCCCACAACCTCTCTGTGATGGTGGTCCTCCTCACTGTGGTTGGACATCCCTTTGTTCCACAGCTGGTTCCTGAGCTGCTCTCTGAGGACATTCTCTGAACTTATGCTCCTTTGACCCACATCGAAAACATGCTCCAGTTCGCTTCCAGCACTCCCCCATATGCACCCTACCACAGTCCCTGCAAGCCTGTGGTCTAAAAGTATTCACTGGAACTGCTCGAACCGATTCCTCCATCCTAGCTCTTTTAACATACCTATTTGTAGCACTCGAGGTTCCAAAATTCCTTCTAAATCTAGGTCAATCCTTCTCACGATTCTGCCGTTCAGTTCTCTTTACTTCCTCGGCTATCTTAGCCTTTTCTACCAACGCAGCAAAGTCATGCTCCCTCTGTGGAGCTATCAGTATCCTAAGCTCATCGCGGAGGCCATCCTCAAATCAAACACTGCGCTCATATTCAGTCGCAACTATCCCGCTGGCGTATTGACTCAACCTCAAGAATTCTGCCTCATACTCCGCAACAGTCTTATTACCCTAAGTCAGATTCAAAAATTCCTTTCGACGGGCATCCACATAACTAGCTCCAATATACCTCCCCTTAAAAGCAGTCTTGAACAATTCCCAGGATACTCATTCAATTGGGGTACTCTCCTTCACGGTGATCCACCATCGGTATGCCTCGTCTCATAGCAACGACACAGCCCCCTTCAGCTTTTGCTCCATAGAACAATCTAAATCGTCCATAATCCGCTCTGTTGCCTCTAGCCAATATTCAGCCACATTTGGGGCTACTCCAGATAAGCCCCTAAAAACTTCTGCTCCATTAGCCCGGAGTCGCTCCGAGATGGATCCCCTATTTACTATCCCGGTGCTAGCTCCAGCAACTCTTTCCAAAACCCTTAACATTGCTTGGGACTAGGCATCACCCCCCGCAGCTCGATCATAAGACCCAGTCTCAGTTGCCTGTGGCACGGATGCCTCCTCAGCTGGCCTATGCCCTGAGGATAAAGATTCCGCTTGCACCCTTCTGCGACCACGTCCGCGGCATCCTCCACGAGTTCCTCTTGTACTCATATCGAATTATCTGATTACGAATTTTATGATATTAGTATAATGTTCAATTGTTTATTACGAGATGTCTTATAGAAATATAGTAGTTCAAAGATTGTTTTCGCAACGTCGTAGCCTAGTTACAGTCTCATTCCTACCGTTTTACAGCTCTACCCTATCCAAAGTATCATAGTAGGGTCTCAGTTCTATTCATAGCATCATATCATTATCACATAACGTAAAAGAGAGTATACTTACAAACTTGGTGTCGGGGATTCAGTGTGCCACTTCTTTCTCCAAAAATAATTAAAAAAAAACATGCATTTGGTCACAACAGGTAGAAATTTTAATTTTGACTTGACACACCCTTGTTTTGAAATTCTTCATTTTAGCCCCGTTTTAAAAAACAAAAAAAGAGAAAAAGAAACTTGAACCATTTTATCATGTATACCTTGTGAAACATCTTTGAAAAGAACTTTTCAAAACCATTTCCAAAAATACCCCTCTTAGGCCTAAGTTTTTGAAAAGATTTTCGAACCCGATCCACAGCCGAGTTGTTGCAACCGGACTCTGATACCACTAAATGTAATACCCTAAACTCGGCCCAGACGTTATGGTCGAATCCGACATGCCACATTGAAGTTAAGAATTCATGTTTTGTTTTAGGGTTTTATAAACTGACTTTTGTTTAAGCTAACAAAGTGAATGGAAGCTAGGCACCAGGTAGGAATCCGAAGCCTTTACATTATTCATATCACTAGGCCGAAGTCTTTTCATTATTCATATCGCTAGGCCGAAGCCTTTACTGTAACAATATGGCCCATAGGCCCATTTCAATAATACATGCAACATCAATGAACATATGCAAGCCCATTTGGGGAGATTCCTCAACCCACCAACCGCTACTCTCCACCCGTACCAACCAAGCTCTCCATGTGGGGAATAACTCAACCCACCCAACCAAACTCTCCACTGGCAGCATAACTACTTTAACATATAACTGGAGGCCTAGCCTCTTTTAATAACTAGGGCAAAGCCCTTTTTGATAAACTGGGGCAAAGCCCTTTTCGGTAAACTGGGGCAAAGCCCTTTTCGGTAAACTAGGGCATAGCCCTTTTGCACTTCCTCCATCCATATAAACCCAACCCATGCATAAATGAATACATCATGTGCAAATCATACATATCATGTGCATATCGTATCAAATCATATATATATCAAAATCTCATGCATCAAACTCATAATTAAACAGTCATTTTCATATTATAAGGGTAATTTCGTAATTTTACCAAATATTAGGATTTTCCATGTTCATTATCAGTTACTAACAATTTCATGTGTTTTGATAGCGATTCCAGCCCATTCTTAGCGAAACCGAGTTATTGGGCCAAAGCCCCTAATGGGCCCTACATAGCTGAATTAGTCATCTAGGCCCATTTAGCCCATCTTCCATAACGGTCTTAGCCGTATTAACGCACAATCTGACAGGATTCCATTTTTTACCAAATTTACCCAAATGGGCCCGGAAGCCCATTGGGCCCGATTTCAGCCCCTCGAGGCCCAACTTACCATCGTGTACCAAATCGTGCCATTACCTGTTCCAACGATCCCAATCATTGAACTTAGCGAATCTAACTAACCTATGAGTGTTCGCATGCTCACGAGTCCTCAAAATGCCAGAATTTCAACATTTCGGCTTTTCGGCAAATATCGAGTTAAGCTACGAAAGAGGGTTCGTTACACACCTGATTTGCGATATTCCTTGACGAGATCTCCTACGCGATTTCTTTTATAATCAACCGCTTATAGATTAGATCATGTTAGTAATTAAACCAAATCGAAGACTACCTATTAACACTTACATATTCGGGCACCATCCATAATGGGCCTAGAATTCATACCTTTGCCGAAATTGATGACTAGATTTAGATTTAGTCACTCCGATGATCCAAGCTTATCCAAATCGACACCCCATGCCTTGCTGCTCCTCCAACGTATCTACTCCACCATAAAACCCAAAAACAAATGAAGAAGCCGAATAAGGCTTATATCTCCAATTGGCCACCTCCCTAAACTATAGGGGTTTCGGCTTTTGTCAAAAATTACTACTGAAATCGATTTAGAATACGAATACTTACCAAAGTCTCTCTTCTTGAATCCGTTTAAAGCCTAGAAGATAAAGGGATTGGCCACCAAAAAGTGAAGGAAAACAGAGAGTTGCTGGTCAACAAGAAACCGGCACCACAGGTTTCGGCTTTTGTGACTTTTCGGCAAAAGTAAAGATAGAAGTAGTAGATGAATGGGAGGGAATAGTGAACAGGTTTCTGAAAAGAAAAGGAAGGAAAAGTGGATGGAAGGGTGGTGGTTCGGCTAGAGAAGAAGGAAGGAAAAAGAAGAAAAGAATAAAACTATGGTTTACAGAAGAAAACGACACAGCTAAATTCCTGAATGCCAAAAATACTACCCTAACATCCCTCTGCCGAAATCCCCTCCCTAATACCCTCTAATCGGCTAACTCTATCTCCCTCTCAAATCCCTAAAATCTCTCCCCTTATCCCTCCTTAATCCATGCGTTTGACTGATTCAAACTCTCTCCCACAGAGTTCCATTCAGCTACAACTCCTGCATGCTCAAAGCATAAAAATTAACATCACTTTTTCCATTACAGGGAATCGAACCCAGGTCTTCCCCCAACCACTTACATGCCACCTTGCCACTTCACCACAGGCTCTTTTTGTGATACATTTTACCCACAATTTCTAATAAGACCACTTATCCAAATCCTCTAACTTCTTAAGTCTAAAATTCAAAAATTCTACCAGGTTTCGGCCAACACATGGGCCTTCCATAAGCCCATTTACACCCTCCAATTATGAATTTCACAACCAAATATCTAATTTTAAAAACTTTACCAAAATATCAAGAATCACGACAAAACCCGAAAATCAGGATATTACAATAACAAAATTACAAAATTTGATGAAAAACACTGAGAATTTGCTTGAATTAAAGATTAGAAAGTGATGAAAAAGTTTATATATTTTGGAGTTACTGGATGCTTAGAATGAAGATGAAGAAATATTTTCAATCAAGAAATATATTAATGATGGGAAAATAATGTATTTAAAGTTGAAAAAGTTAGGTACTTGAGATTTCATGATCGGTTATGTATACTTGATAAAGGAGAGTTCAAGAAAAGTATACTTTGGGAAGCACATTATAGTCCCTTTGCCAAGCATATGGGGAGTAATAAAATGTATCAGGGTCTAAAACATTTTTATTGGTGGAAGATGATGAAAAAAGAAATTTGTAGAATATGTTTCCAAGTGTCTGGTTTGTCAGCAAGTAAATGCAGAACATCAGATTTCATTAGGGCTATTGCGACCAATAACTATACCTAATTGGAAATTGTTGGGACAGCTGGTACGCCCAGTGGCACAGTGGAAAATTTATTTCGACAATCCATAACCAAGGATCCATGTAGGAGGAATGAATCAGGTTGAAATAGGGTTGAAAATATACCTTCTTTATTAAAAACATTGAATGATGTTGTTGATTTGATGTCAATTCTAAGCCACAACGAAAACGTCTTTCTCTTGAACTTTTCAAAGAGAATTAAAACAGTTGCTAGACCTTTTAAATTATTAAGTTGGTAACCTTAACACACTAATGGATTATCATCCTTTTATCCTCTTTGATATCATATATTTTAAAAGAAAAAAAATCAAGATCATTCCCTTATTAATAGAGACACAAATGGAAAGTTAGAAAAAGGAATTATATTCTTTCCAAAACAATATAGGCTTATTCCCTTATTAATAGAGAAGACAAAAGGAAAGTTAGAAAAATAAATTATATTCTTTTGGATATAGAAGGCAAATGGGAAGTTAGAAAAAGGAATTTATTATTTTCAAAAGAATATTAATTTCCATGTCTTTTATATTTTGACCGGAATTAATTAATACAACTATTTATATTAATTCGATAAAATATATACAATTAATATTTTGTATGAATCAAATTCATATATTAATTATATCTATGTTCTCTATTTGTGTACAACAAGTTTGTACATAGAATGTGTTTAATGTTTAATTATCAAATTAAATTAATTCAACAATTAATTTAATTCACGGGACAACTAAATACAATACCAAATGTATTTGGGTTCTATTCATTTCAACTATAAGGTGAGACCCTATAGGCTCTTGTAATCTTGATAGTAATACTTGAACGTTTCTAACATTACAAGCAATGAGTGGCCCAAGTTAGAAGAAGTTGTGATTTAACATAATCTTTCTGTGATAATCTTTTGATGTATTATATCTTTTTATCCATAATATCTAGATTGGACACCAGTCATGGAATAGTCATAGTTCTATAGTCCAGCACATATTTCTTCATTTTCTAAGCAGACTATAATAAACAAATAAGTGTGATATCTAATATCAACTTATTCGAGCATCGCATGAATTTCTAATCTCACTCCATTAAGAGGCCTAAGTTATTTCTCTCATTATGTAGGAGGGATAAATCCTATCTTGATCAACCATATCCCACTACATAGATTGTGGCATATCCAACATCAGTCTTTATAATACAACTTGTTACTGTAGACGTTTTAACTGTATCAAAATACACGACTCACGATGTTGGGACAATGATGATTTCAAGTCTGAGGATCATTAACATAGTTACCATTATGAGTAATATTGTGACTATTACATAATAATCCAAGAAACATACTCATACCTGGTTAGTTCAATACGTTGTTCTTTAACACATACTCATGTATTGATTTTGACATCCTTATGTCAATGACAAATCTTTGTCAACAATCAACTACACATTAGTCAATGCATTATTATTGTCCAAGCCCACAATAATACTTAACTAAGGACCTTTTAAGAATAATCATATTTTCTTAGGATTTTATTATAATTCAGTTTATTTATTTACATACAGAAAAAGAAATTGAAATAATAATGGCAATGCCTTATATTAATAAACAAGGTAAAATGAGTATGTGATTACAATCATCTCATGATTGGTCTTTAGGCATACTCTAACAGAAATGGGAGACGATAACAATGAAATTTGTAGTTGGGTTGCCACTTACTGCAAAGAAGAAAGATGCCATATGGGTTATTGTAGATAGATTAATGAAATTTGCTTATTTTCTACCTGTACAAATAGATTTTACCATGGAAAAATATGCAGAATTGTACATAAGTGAGATAGTGAAGCTACATGGAGTGCTAGTGTCTATTATTTCTGATGGGGATCCAAGATTTACTTCGAGGTTTTTGCGAGAAGTTACATGAAGCTTGGGGTACTCGATTGAGTTTTAGCATAGCTTTTCATCCTCAAACTGATGGTCAGTCTGAGAGAGTGATTCAAATTTTAGAGGATATGATCAAAAGTTATGTTATTGGATTTGAAGGAAGTTGGGACAAGTATCTACCACTAATTGAATTTTCTTATAATAATATCTATCATACGAGTTTTACAATGACTCCATATGAGGCACTGTATGGAAGAAAGTTTAGAACTCCTATTTGTTGGACAGAATTGACGAAGAACAAATTAGTAGGTCCGGATCTGATTAAAGAGATAGAAGAAAAAGTGAAGATAATTAGGGATTGATTAAAAGTAGCTTCTGATGGGTAGAAAACATATGTTGATTTGAAATGGAAAGATGTTGAGTTCAATATGGGAGAAAAAATATTTCTAAAAGTATCACATGGAAAAAGGTACTCCGATTTGGAAAGAAAGGGAAGCTAAGTCTATAATTTATCGGGTCATGTGAGATTCTTGAATGGGTTGGTCCAGTTGTTACTAGTTTTGCCTCCTAAGATGGACATAATTCATAATGTATTCCATGTATCGATGTTAATGAGGTATCGATTGAATCCGTCACACATGATAACTCTTGAGTTCATAGAAGTTCAACCTGATTTAACTTATGAAGTAGAGCCAGTAAAAATTCTTGCTCGAGAAGTAAAGGAATTAAGAAATACACAGATTCCTTTAATAAAAGGGTTGTGGAGGCACCAAAATATTGAAGAAACTACATGGGAAACAAAAGAAACAATGAGGCAACAATATCCACAATTATTCTCATTAGGTAAAATTTCACAAGAAAACTTTTTATTTAAAATGGGGAGAAAATGTAACATCCTCATGGTACAGTGAATGGTACAATAGCATGCAGGGTTAAGAATATTGGAAAATTTCAAACAATAAATTTAGTAGGAATAATAAGGTGATGGTGTAGTATATTGTCAGAGCTCATAAAAGGATCAAAGCATATTTGAAATAGGAAAATTTAACTCATAGTATTGACTAAATTGTAGGAGAACGAAATTAGTGGGGAAAAAGTTATGGAAATTAAAAGTCTAAGTTAGTGACATAGAATTTGATAGAAAACAAAAAAGAACTAAGAGGAAAACTTACCAAACAATATGTGATTCATATATGGGAATTTTAGAGATGATGAAGGATAAAATGATAGTTAAATAAGATATTTTATGGACATATTGATTAGGGTTAAAGTGTAAAGATGTAAAGATAGAGGATTAATTAACAAGTTGACCAATTTACTTAAAAATCGTGAGATTTTTTTCATAAGAAGAGTGTAGAAAAGTTGAGAAAAGATTAAAAGCATTCATCTTTCCTTAGAAGTCAACCATCACCCTCCTCCATCCTTCCATCCAACTTTTACTTTTATTCCATCCAAGTCCTTTTCCACCATTTTTGAACCTTTCAAGCTCATTTCACCAAGTTTCTTTCATGTTTTCCTATCTAAATCAATAGAAAAGTCTAGTGGTTACCTTACTTTCAAGAAAATAGGGTCAATAATTATATAATAAGGAAGATAAAAGTTAGGGTTAGTATGTGATATTAAGAACTCAAGGCAAGAGATGAAAATTTCTTGTGATGTACATGTTATTTTTACTCTTAAAGCATTAATATGTTATATAATCTTGATTTTGACAAGTGAATGTTATGTATTTGTTATGGAAATGCAGAAAAATAGAAAAAGAAGAGGACCAAATTATAGACAAAGGAAAAAAGTGTAGCCAATAAGTGAAGGAAAAAGAAAAACTCATCATTCAAGTCTTGGTTGTAAGTACTACAAGTAAATCCCATTTTTTAGATATCTATAATAGGAATTGTTAATTAAATGTTTAAATCTTAGATTTATATGTAGTAGTGATATAAAGGATTAAATTATAAAGATAGTAAATTATGGTACAAGAATGTGAATGAGAATAAAGTGGTAAAGTGAGTTATATGTATTAAGATTATTATATGTGTATGATAAAGATGTAAATATTGGAAGTTTGTATAATTGATTTTGAGCCCAAGTAGACGAGTATGAATCATTAGGATATAAGTGGCATGTCATTAAGGAATATATTACGCACTTATTGTTTATTCACTTTGGCGGTGTTCTGTTATTCACTCCGGTGATGCTCTGTTATTTGCTTCAATGATGTTCAATTCTATTCCATATGTTCCTAATTGTTCTAATTAGTTTACTTTGGGTCTTGTAAAAGAAATTTGAACTAGTAAGGGTAATTCGAACAAACAAATTTAACATTACGAGTATATATATTAAATTCAAATATAAAATGTAGTTTACGATTTAATTCTTGCAGTACTTACTAAACTATTTTAGCTTAACGCGTAGGTTGAAGTCGAAAAAGAATCTAGCAGTGGTCCGAGACTTAATTGTCTCATCACATCTCCAAGATTGATTAAGAGTATGCTTTTATATTTTGTCGATAGTATGCCATGTACATAGGCTTATTAATTAGATTCTAGTAGAAGGGACTAAATCATTAATTTTGTGAACTTTACTTAAGTTGAATTTATATAAAATTATAGTATGTTTAAAGTTAGAGTCCACGAGTTTGATGCTTATGAAAATGAATGTGTTTCGAATTATGGATAATTGGGGTCATGTTGGAATGTTTTGGACTATTTTAAAATGATTTTAAGTTGCTGGTTTGATTCTATAACTTTGTAGGGGGTTTTAGCAAATTTTCAAAGTATTTTTGACTAAATTAACTCAAGGTATCGATACTTGAAGCTTGATTTCAAGATTTAGAAAAAAAATTCCAATTTGGTATCGATACCACACCTTGGTAATACAGTACCTAAAGCCTAGTATTGATACTTGCACTAGATTTTTGAAAGTTTTCGATTCTAGAAGTTGATTTTAGTATTGATGCTTGTCAGGGGTACAAATACCTTGTTTTAGGTACTAATACCTTATGATTTAGTGTTGATACTTGCCCCTATTTTAAGTGATAATCATATTTATCACATTTTCAAACACAATCAGTTAATCAATAATGTACCTGAACACCCGTAATGATAATATCAAGTTGTATAAGTTAAAAAATTTATTGTTAATTGTTCAAATGAATTAGTATTTAGCCAAGACCTCTTTGAAACCAAATGTAATATTCCTATATTGAGTTCCAATGGTCAAATTGAGTATAAGGGTGTTACAAAATGACTCGTATTAGAGCACATACTTTTTATGGGTGTTGAGTTGATGGTTTTACGCTCAAGATAATTCTAGTTAAGTAACTTCCCACAAAATCCTACATAAGTTAGAATAATGACCATATAAATATGTGTATGATCTATTGTGTTTGGATTCACATATTAATGGATGAAAATCCATGTTCCTACTAGTTGGTTAAGGTTAGCCCACGGTTACTTAATCTAATGGGTGTGTGAATTACCATTACAATATATTTACAAAGTTTTAATGCAAGATGTATACATCAAATTAAATGCATTACATATGTTATAAAATCTTTTGAATATTTGCTTTAATACAAAGATAATTAATGGACGAGCGTTTATATTCCAATTTGAAATGACACCAACTCCCTTAATTAATATTCTTACTGTGAACAAATTGAACGGAAATAACTATGAGGACTGAAAAGGAAATCTTTGCATTTTCCTAAGTTATGATAACCATAAGTTGGTTCGTGATAATAAATGCCTTCTAGCTGACAAAACTAAGGCAAATAATTATTGGAAGGAATCTGATGAGATAACTCATTGCTACATATTGGCAAGCGTGATTAGTACCTTGCAAAAGTAACTGGAAAGTTGTGATTCTACTAAGATAATGATTGAAAAACTAGAGGACATATTTAGAGGCTAAGCTGCTTTGGCTTGACGGTCTACGAAAACTAGTTTGATGAATGCTCGGCAAAAACCCAACACTTTGATCAAAGATCATATAACTTTTCTTATACGCTACTTTGTCAAAAAAGATAGTTAAAGACATGAAGAAAATATTGCTCAAACATTGAGGAGATTACATTTTGAATATGCTTACATAAAATTTAGAGATATGACAATTCATTTTATTTTCCTAAAAAAAAGCTATCAAGTCCTCCATGTTCAACGCACAAAGAAAGGAGTGGAAAACACGAATTAGTTCATTGATGAAGGACATAGTAAGTCCATATTTTTCATGTTATTTTCACTTTTTGGAGAGTGATTAAACCTTTAAAATATGTTTGAGTAGAAACTAAGTGCATGCGGTTATATGATAGTGAAGTTGCAATTGTTCGTGAGGTTAAGTAGATTGGTTGAAATCATTTGCTATATTGTGGAACTTGTTAGAATTAAATGACCAGAATCCTTATTTAAATAAAATACAGTGGTAAAATAAAATAAAAGTAAAATCCATATAGAACACACTTCTTTTATTTTATTTTAGAATAAGATTTTTTAAACCTTATTAAACTCCATCTATTTTATATTGATTAGAATAAGGTGTTTCAATCTTACTAGAATATGGTTTTACAAGCCTATAAATAGACATAGTCTATTCCTCTTGTAATTATTTAAATTTGACATAGTAAATTTTCTTCTCCTCTACCCGTGGTTTTTTTCCAAAGGGTTTTCACGTAAAAATCTGTGTTCTTTATTTTATTTTATTTTATTTTATAAATTGGTATCAGAGCTTTCAGTGTGACAGCCCTAAAGTGACCCTAGTCGGAAAGCGGTTTCGGGACCGCTAAACCGAGTCACCAAATTATTTGAATATGATATTTATTGTCTAAAATATGTGAATATGAATGTGTGAAAGTTTTAAGCTTTGATTTAGTTAATTGCATGTGAATTTAGTTAATAGGACTTATGTGTGACACTTTTGAAATGTGATAGGTTAATCTATAAGGATCTACTAGTGCATGTAATCAAAGGGGTGGACTTGCATGTCAATTTCCCCCATTTAATTAGTAGTGGCCGGCCATGACAATAAGGGTGGACAAAGTGTGATGGGTAAAACATGTCATAAACATGTTGTGTTAATGGTTTATGGAGAAATGATAAAATAAGGATCATGGTAATAAAATAATGAAAAGGAAAATGATGAAGGAAAAAAGAAAAGAAAAAAAAAGTTCTCATGTTGTGAACTTGGCCGAATAGAAGAAAGAAAGAGAGGAAAAAGAGCTTGGAGAGAATCAGCTATGGTGGCTCACTAGGCTAAGGTATGTTGATGATGTTCCATGAGATGCATGCATGTTTTAGTTGTTAGCTCGAGTCCTACCTAGCCCATGGTTTAAATCTTTGCTATGTGATGGAGATGATATTCGGCCATGGGTGTTGTCTTCTTGGTTGGTGTTTGATGTGATGGTGGATTGATGCCTCTTGGATTTTCTTTTTTAGCATTTTTTTTTAGTTAGGCATTAGGTTCTTTGTTTGACCCATGACCAAAATTGAAATGGTATGGTGTCTTGATGCATTCGGCCATAGTAGGAAATATGGTTGTTGTTCATGTTATTTGCATGAGAAATGGTAGTAAGGTGAAGTGCAAATATTAGTATTTGATCACTAGTGAATATATGTGTATTAGCCGAGTTTTGAACTTGAAACAAAATGGTATGTAAATAATACAAGTAACCATATTTGTAGGAAGTATTAAGCATATAATTGGCCTCAACATAGACATGCATATTCGGCCACATGAGATAGATTGGTGTTGCATGTATTCGGTTAGGGGCAAGCATATTGATGCTTTTATCTTGACTTAGATAATCGGCTCAAGGAGAAATTGTTAAAGTGCTTAGTAAATTGATATTAGGTTAATGATGTGTGTATTCGGTCATGAAGGTGCACATGAGGAAATGTTAGATTAATTGTATTAAATTGCTCAATGTGATTAAAAATGCGTATGACCACTTTGTATTTGAGCAAAAGGTGGCCATATGACCTATCAACTCCTTGTCATATTCGGCCATAAGCTAGCATAATGAGACTTTAATAAGCCTTGAATTAGCTCAAGAGCTTAGAGGACCAAAGTTGGACAAGGGAAAGGAAAAGGTGATCGAATAGCCTTCGAAATTGTTCGGCAACATCCGAGGTAAGTTTTCGAGTAATGAAACTTAGTTTACGATTTGATTAAGTCATGACGTATAATTATAACAATATACGGTGATATAATGATTCTACTTGAATTATATGTGAGTTAATTAGTCTATACGTATGATGGGTAGCCGTATGTGCATAGAAATCATGTCATGAAGCAAACCGAATCATGCTGTTCGTACGTGGCTATTGAGCCGAAAATGGGAATACTTAATAATTAATTTGTGTTTGAATTCTAGTTATGAAAATGAAATAAAGATGTGTCATGATTTACTGATATGTGCATGAAGATTCGGATGCTAACGGGGTTAAGTCCCGAAGACATTTGTGCTAGTGATTAATTCTGGGCTAAGTCCCGAGGCATTTGTGCGAGTTACTAATTCCGGGCTAAGTCCCGAAGGCATTTGTGCGAGTTACTAATTCCGGGCTAAGTCCCAAAGGCATTTGTGCGAGTTACTATATCCGGGCTAAGTCCCGAAGGCATTTGTGCTAGTGACCATATCCGGGCTAAGACCCGACGGCCTTGTGCGAGTGGTTATATCCGGCTAAATCCCGAAGATACTTGGGTTTGGGAATAAGCGATCTTGCTGTAATAATTACAATTAATACGCTCGTAAAATCCCAACGATGAGGTATGCTTCGCATGTGCATTGAGATAATTGATTCCTTCTAAATAGTATTTGCTCAATCGATTAACAAGCTTCCGGCTTTTAGTCAAAGTTGATTCCTTTTGTATGAATATAAGGGTTGGAAATGTGAAGTAGGTATGATTGTGAGAATATGTGTATATGAAATTATTCGTTTAGTCGTATGGATACTATACTTCAGTTGTGTATGATTTCATTGCTCAAAACTTACTAAGCATTAAATGCTTACTCCGTTTCTTTGAATCTCTGTTTTATAGATTTTGGTTCGTCAGCTATTGGGCTCGAGATTGTCGAAGTCGAAGTCGTCCACACTATCAAAGCCCTTTTGGTACACTTTTGGTTGAACTCTGAAAATGGCATGTATAGGACTACCATTTTGTTGTTGGTCATGTGCCCTTCGATTTTGTATAAATTTGGATAGCCATGCGAAAATGGCTTATATACACTTTGAGCATAGCATTATAATCGTCTTGTATGTTGTTCATTGAGAGGTATGGAAATGTTTGGTAACGATTAGCCATTGGGAATGGTTAATTATGATTATTTTGATGCTATGTATGACAAACTCTAGTTGATTCATGGAAAACCATGAAATAGGTAAGGTTTACCTTAAAAACAGATGCTGACAGCAGCAGTGGTGTGGATTTGAAAAATCACTAAAAATAGTAAGAATGGAATTAAATAGTGAATAAATTATTTAATTTAACCTTGATGAATCTATTTTCATAGGGAAGTAATGAAACGATCATATGAACAGTATTTTATGAGATCTTAAAGTTTTCGTGAAACAGGGCCAGAGCGGTTTCTGGATTCCCTATTCGGACTTATGAAATTCATTATAAATTAACCAGAGATAGTTACAAGTCATGCCATATATGTATAGATTCCTTTTCGAGTCTAGTTTCTTTAGAAACAAACGGCATAAGTATTGAATCCCTGTACATGGAGATATATAAGTCGTAATACATGAAGGTCAGAACAGTCGAACCCTGAATGTGACAGCCCAAAGTTGACCCTAGTCGGGAAGTGGTTTCGGGACCGCTAAACCGAGTCACCGAAATGTTTGAATGTGATACTTATTGTCTAGAATATGTAATTATGAATGTGTGAAAATTTCAAGCTTCAATTTGGTTGATTTCATGTGAATTTAGTCAATAGGACTTATGCGAGAAAATTCTAAAATGTGATAGGTCAATGTGTGAGGACCTATTAGTGCATGTGGACAAAGGGGGGACCTGCATGTCAAATTCCCCTCCCCTACTAGTAGTGGCCGGCCATGACAAGCATGGTAGACCAAGTTTGATGGCCAAGACATGTCATAGACATGTTTTGTTGGTGCATCATGGGTGGAAAAAATAAAATAATAGGCATGGAAATTAAATAATGAAAAGGAGTATGATGAATACACAAAAAAAAAAATGTGTAGTTGATTCTTTTCCCCCCCCCATTGCCGTGAGCTAAAGAAAAGAGAGGAGAAGATCTTTGTTCATCCATTTCTCACCTTCATTTAGCCTAAATTAGAAAGAAAAACAAAGAAAAAAATTTCTCATCCTTTGGTTCATCCTTGGCCAAAAATTTTAAGGAGGAAAGAAGAAGAAAGGTGAAGAGATTCGGCCATGCATGTAGCTAGGCTAAGGTATGTTTGATGATGTTCCATGAGATGCATGCATGTTTTAGTTGTTAGCTTGAGTTCTACCAAGCCCATGGTCTAAATCTTGCTATGTGATGGAATTGGCACTTGACCATGGATGCATCATTCTTGGTTGATGTTTGATGTTGTGGTGATGAGGCATGAGGATGAGTTAAGATTCGGCCTAGGTGGAGGTCGTGTTAATGCCATTGCATGCAAAATATGAAGCTTGTTAATGATGCATGTGATGATGGCTTGATGATTCTTGAACCTCCTTTTTAGCATTTTTGTGTGAGCACATATGTGCATTGGTTGCTAAATGGTGCCTAAATGATGAAATCAATTTATTTGTTTAAATGATGAAATCAATTTATTTGATGCCTAAATGATGAAATCAATTTATTTGTTTAATTAAGCTCAAGAGCAAAGGGGAAATAAATCCGATAAAGGGAAGGAAAAAGTGGTCGAATAGTTAGCGGAATCGTTCGACAACACCCGAGGTAAGTTCTTGAGTAAGAGAGCTTAAATTACGATGTGATTAAATCATGCTCTATGTGAGGCTATTGAGCCGAATGTGCAAGGACGATATGTGCCTTGTGTTTGAGTTTCGCAAATGAAAATGAAATATGAATGTGCCATGAATTATTGTTAGATGTGCATGATTAATTGAATGCTGTCCGGGCTAAGTCCCGAAGGCTTTGTGCTAAGTGAATATATCCGGACTAAGATCCGAAGGCATTTGTACGAGATACAAATTCCGGGTTAAGCCCCGAAGGCCTTTGTGCGAGATACTAAATCCGGGTTAAGTCCCGAAGGCATTCGTGCGAGTTGTTAAATCCGGGTTATGTCCCGAAGGCATTGTGTGAGTTACTAAAACCGGGCTATGTCCCGAAGGCATTTGAACGAGGAGCTATATCCGGTTAAATCCCGAAGGTACGTGATTTGGTAATGAATGAGCTTGCTGTAAAATTCCAGCGAATACTCGAAAAACATCCCAATATGGGGATATGTTACGCATGTGTTGAATTTAATCGAGCCCATACAAATAAATGTTCGCTCAGTTGATAAACGAGCTACCGGCCTTCGGCTAAGTTAGTCTATTGTGTATGTACATAAGGGTTGTTAATGTTGTGAAGCAAGTTTGATATCGGTAAATTGCGTATTATGAAATATTCCGTTTAGCTAAATGTGTGTTATTCTTTGTTTATGCTGGAATTCCTTGCTCAAAACTTACTAAGCATAAATTGCTTACTCGTTACACTGCTCCTCTGTCTTATAGATTTTTGGTTCTCCAGCTATCGGACTCGGGATCTTGAAGTCGAAGTCTCCCACACTATCAAAGGCTCTTTTGGGTACTATTTTGGTTGAATTTTGATATGGCATGTATAGGACTACCCATTGGTGTTTTTCGAGTACTTTATGAAATGTATAAGTGTACAGCCATGCGAAAATGGCTTGTAGAAGTGGAGTATGGCATTAGACCATTCGTGTTTATGAATGTATAGATGGTTTCATGATGTAACTATAGTTGGAATGGAAGTGTTGAGCAAATGATCAGCCATTGGAATGGCTAAGTATGATCATATGTGGGCATATGTATGACAAGGCCCTAGTTGGTCCATGAAACCCCGAAAATAGGTAAGGTTTACTTTGAAAACAGAGGCTGACAGCAGCAGTGGTGTGGATTGGAAAAATCACAAGAATTCGTAGGAGTGGAGTTAAATAGTGAATAAATTATGTAATCGAACCTTGATGAATCTACTTTCATATGAAAGTAACGAAACAATCATATGAACAGTACAGTAAGAGATATTCGGGTTCTTGTGGGACAGGGCCAGAACAGTTTCTGGATTCCCTGTTCCGACTTTGGAAATTCACTATAAATTGACCAGAGATAATTAGGAGTCATACCATATATGTATGGATTCCTCTCTGAGTCTAGTTTCCATAGAAATAAACGTCATGAGTATTGAAGCTCTGTGCAGAGAGATATTCAAGTCGTAATGGGAAAAGGTCAGTGTAGTCGACCCCTGTAACATGGGAGACTTTGACTAATAAACTGTACTAATTGGCCCGACCAAAAATTCTAGAAAAAATACATAGGAGGGGACATGAGTCTAGTTTCAGGGAAAAATCACAAAACTGATTTTCGAGTTGTGAAACTCAAGATATGATTTTTGAAGCGACTAGTACTCAGACTGGGCAGTGTCTGGAAAAATTTTTCAAAGTTTGTTAACATCTCGTGTCCGACTCCGGTGTCGGTCTCGGGTTCGGGGTGTTACATTAAATTGGTATCAGAGCTACGGTTTAGTCGATTCTAGGACTACCGTAATGTGTTGGGTCTAGCTATACATGCCATTTTATGTGATTACTTGATAGTGTGGTGATTTCTGACAATTGTAAATGTGTTTATGGTAATGGATCCCGATCGTGACCGAGAGGTAGCTGATGATCTTGAGAGTGTAGCGCCTGCTCCCGCACAAGGGAAAGTGCCGGCAGACTCTCAACCTAATGCTAGTAATCCGAATGATGAACCTAGACAAGCATTCTATAGCGTGATGAATGATTGGTTCAACCAATACATTCGAACTAATATGGCTGTTCCACAACCTCCATTCCCGACAAATACTACCCCCGCACCTACAATACCACCGGTAACGGACCAAATAAGGTCAAATAAGCCCCCAGTTGACAGAATCCGAAAACATGGGGCTACTGAATTTAAGGCTATGGATAGCGATGATGCCGAGCAAGCTGAATTTTGGCTGGACAACACTATCCGGGTACTCGATGAGCTATCTTGTACACCCGATGAATGCCTAAAGTGTGCTATCTCCTTGCTACGTGATTCTGCCTACTACTGGTGGAGTACTCTGACTTCTGTTGTGCCCCGAGAGCAAGTAACTTGGGAGTTTTTCCAAACTGAGTTTCGGAAAAAGTATATCAGTCAGAGATTTGTTGATCAAAAACGGAAGGAATTTCTTGAGCTTAAGCAAGGCTCCATGTCGGTTACTGATTACGAGCGAAAATTTGTTAGACTTAGCAAATACGCTCGGGAATGTGTTTCGTCCGAAGCTATTATGTGTAAACGCTTCGAGGATGGGCTGAATGAAGATATAAAAATGTTCGTTGGCGTTCTTGAAATACGAGAGTTTGTGGTACTTGTTGAACGAGCTTGTAAAGCCGAAGAGCTTAGAAAAGAAAAGCAAAGAGTTGATGAGGGAACTGGAGAGTTTCGTAAAAGATCCTCGGGAAGGTCTCTTCAACAAGCATCGAAGAGATTTCGAGATGATGCGGTTGTGAATTGCAAGAGCAAGACTATTGATTTGAGGTGCGCAAATAACGAAGTAATCCGAGTTGAATCTGCGGACTTGGAGGGGATGCCAGCTGTAATATCAGCAATGTTGGCACAGAAATATGTAAGAAGAGGGTGCGAAGCATATCTTGCGTATGTACTTGATGACAAAGAATTAGAAAAGAAACCCGAATCTGTGCCGGTGGTTTGTGAATACCCGGATGTTTTTCCGGAAGAATTGCCGGGTTTACCACCTGTTCGGGAGGTAGAGTTTGGTATTGAGCTTGTACCTGGGACTACGCCGATTTCGATAGCTCCGTATCGTATGGCACCAACCGAGTTAAAGGAGTTGAAATCTCAGTTGCAAGAACTGACGGATAGAGGTTTTGCTCGACCAAGCTTCTCACCTTGGGGTGCACCAGTATTGTTCGTGAAGAAGAAGGACGGAACCATGAGGTTGTGTATTGACTATCGTCAACTGAATAAAGTGACGATAAAGAATAAATATCCGTTGCCGCGCATCGATGATTTGTTCGACCAACTGAAGGGAGCCACAGTGTTCTCAAAAATAGTTTTGAGATCGGGCTATTATCAGTTGCGAATTCGAGAATCGGACATACCAAAAATTGCCTTCAGAACGAGATATGGTCACTATGAATTCTTAGTGATGCCGTTTGGGCTCACTAATGCCCCTGCGGTATTTATGGATTTGATGAATCGGATCTTCAGACCATATTTGGATCGGTTCGTAGTTGTGTTCATTGATGACATTTTGGTCTATTCAAGAGATGAGACCGAACATGCTGAGCATCTGAGGCTAGTGCTGCAAATTTTGCGGGAAAAGCAGTTATATGCTAAGTTCAGTAAGTGTCAGTTCTGGTTAAGAGAGGTTAGCTTCTTGGGTCATGTGGTATCCGCGTCGGGTATTCGAGTTGACCCGAACAAAATTTCAGCCATACTTGACTGGAAACCTCCGAGAAATATTACTGAGGTTCGGAGCTTTTTGGGGCTCGCCGGTTATTACCGACGATTTGTCAAAGGTTTCTCGATGATAGCCACACCAATGACGAAGCTACTTCAAAAGGATGTTAAGTTCGAGTGGACGGAGAAATGTCAGAAAAGTTTCGACCAACTGAAAACTCATTTGACTGAAGCTCCAATTTTGGTGCAACCCGAATCAGGTAAAGAGTTTGTCATTTATAGTGACGCATCCCTACTTGGGTTGGGTTGCGTATTGATGCAAGAAGGTCGAGTCGTGGCCTATGCGTCCAGACAATTGAAGCCACACGAGAGGAATTATCCGACCCATGATCTCGAACTAGCTGCCATCGTGTTTGCTTTAAAAATATGGCGACATTATCTGTTTGGTGAGAAGTGCCATGTATTTTCGGATCACAAAAGTCTCAAATATTTGATGACTCAACGAGACTTGAATCTGCGACAAAGACGTTGGCTTGAGTTGTTGAAAGATTACGAGCTTGTCATTGATTACCACCCGGGAAAGGCTAACGTGGTTGCGGACGCCTTAAGCCGGAAGTCATTGTTTGCTTTACGAGCGATGAACGTGCATTTGTCTGTTCTACCAGACAATGTGTTAGTAGCTGAATTAAAAGCTAAACCATTATTGACTCACCAAATTCGTGAAGCTCAGAAAGTCGATGATGAATTGGTTGCAAAACGGGCTAAGTGTTTTCCGAACGAGGAATCAGAGTTTCAAATTGATGATGATGACTGTTTGAGGTTCAGAAATCGTTTGTGTGTTCCAAGGAATTCGGAACTCATTTCGATGATTCTGAACGAAGCCCATTGTAGCCGAATGTCATTTCACCCGGGGAGTACGAAAATGTACAACGATTTGAAACGTCAATTTTGGTGGCATGGTATGAAACGGGACATCTCCGACTTTGTTTTGAGATGTTTAATATGTCAACAAGTGAAAGTGGAACATCAAGTGCCTTCACGATTACTCCAGCCGATCATGATACCCGAGTGGAAATGGGATCATGATACCCGAGTGGAAATGGGATCGAGTCACAATGGACTTTGTGTCCGGACTGCCCTTGTCAGCAAGTAAGAAGGATGCGATATGGGTTATTGTTGATAGACTGACTAAGTCGGCTCATTTCATCCCCGTACGTACGGATTTTTCATTGGATAAACTAGCTGAATTGTACGTTTATCAAATTGTGAGATTACACGGGGTACCTGTTTCTATCGTGTCGGATAGAGATCCGAGATTCACCTCACGATTTTGGAAGAAATTGCAAGAAGCTCTGGGTACCAAGCTGCATTTTAGCACTGCTTTTCACCCCCAAACCGATGGTCAATCCGAGCGGATAATTCAAATACTTGAGGATATGTTGAGATGTTGCATCCTCGAGTTCAGTAGTTCATGGGAACGGTATTTACCTTTGATTGAATTCGCTTACAACAATAGTTTTCAATCAAGTATTAAGATGGCACCTTACGAGGCTTTGTACGGTCGTAAATGCCGTACACCATTGTTTTGGACCGAGCTCGGCGAAAGTAAAATTTTTGGAGTTGATTTGATTAAAGATGCTGAACAGAAAGTAAAGGTAATCCGTGAAAGTCTGAAGATAGCCACGGATCGTCAGAAGTCGTACGCAGATTTGAAACGAAAAGACATCGAGTATCAGGTGGGAGACAAAGTGTTCCTTAAGGTTTCACCTTGGAAAAAGATACTCAGGTTCGGCCGTAAGGGCAAGTTGAGCCCAAGATTCATTGGGCCGTACGAAATCTCCGAACGAGTTGGTCCGGTTGCGTATAGATTGATTTTGCCCCCGGAGCTTGAAAAGATTAATGACGTCTTTCATGTTTCGATGCTTCGACGCTATCGATCTGATCCATCGCATATAATTAGCCCATCAGAGGTTGAAATTCAAGTCAACATGAGCTATGAAGAAGAACCGATGCGTATCCTAGCTCGTGAAGTGAAGGAGTTGCGAAACAAAAGAGTTCCGCTAGTAAAGGTGTTATGGCTCAAACACGGGATCGAGGGAGCTACTTGGGAGACCGAGAGCTCGATGAAAGAACGATACCCAAACCTATTTACCGATAAGATTCTCGGGGACGAAAATTTCTTAAGTGGGGGAGAGTTGTGACAGCCCAAAGTTGACCCTAGTCGGGAAGTGGTTTCGGGACCGCTAAACCGAGTCACCGAAATGTTTGAATGTGATACTAATTGTCTAGAATATGTAATTATGAATGTGTGAAAATTTCAAGCTTCAATTTGGTTGATTTCATGTGAATTTAGTCAATAGGACTTATGTGAGAAAATTCTAAAATGTGATAGGTCAATGTGTGAGGACCTATTAGTGCATGTGGACAAAGGGGGGACTGGCATGTCAAATTCCCCTCCCCTACTAGTAGTGGCCAGCCATGACAAGCATGGTAGACCAAGTTTGATGGCCAAGACATGTCATAGACATGTTTTGTTGGTGCATCATGGGTGGAAAAAAATAAAATAATAGGCATGGAAATTAAATAATGAAAAGGAGTATGATGAATACACAAAAAAAAATGTGTAGTTGATTCTTTCCCCCCCCCATTGCCGTGAGCTAAAGAAAAGAGAGGAGAAGATCTTTGTTCATCCTTTTCTCACCTTCATTTAGCCTAAATTAGAAAGAAAAACAAAGAAAAAAATTTCTCATCCTTTGGTTCATCCTTGGCCAAAAATTTTAAGGAGGAAAGAAGAAGAAAGGTGAAGAGATTCGGCCATGCATGTAGCTAGGCTAAGGTATGTTTGATGATGTTCCATGAGATGCATGCATGTTTTAGTTGTTAGCTTGAGTTCTACCTAGCCCATGGTCTAAATCTTGCTATGTGATGGAATTGGCACTTGACCATGGATGCATCATTCTTGGTTGATGTTTGATGTTGTGGTGATGAGGCATGAGGATGAGTTAAGATTCGGCCTAGGTGGAGGTCGTGTTAATGCCATTGCATGCAAAATATGAAGCTTGTTAATGATGCATGTGATGATGGCTTGATGATTCTTGAACCTCCTTTTTAGCATTTTTGTGTGAGCACATATGTGCATTGGTTGCTAAATGGAGAAGAATCGGCTAGCAAGATGTGTGCTAAGGCCGAATGTAACTTTGCATGTTAATGAGCAATGCATGTGTTAAATTGATGAAAAGGGGGAGGATGCTTTACTAGTGTGTATATGTGTGTATTAAGTGTTGAAATCGACCCCAAAAATAGACATGCATATTCGGCCAAGGGGAAAGAAATTAGCTAATATGTTGTGTTGATGCATGATTTTTGCATGTATGAGACTTTAATGTCTAATGTATAAATATGGGCTAAGTGCCTTGTGTTCATCTTTTTGATGCCTAAATGATGAAATCAATTTATTTGTTTAATTAAGCTCAAGAGCAAAGGGGAAATAAATCCGATAAAGGGAAGGAAAAAGTGGTCGAATAGTTAGCGGAATCGTTCGACAACACCCGAGGTAAGTTCTTGAGTAAGAGAGCTTAAATTACGATGTGATTAAATCATGCTCTATGTGAGGCTATTGAGCCGAATGTGCAAGGACGATATGTGCCTTGTGTTTGAGTTTCGCAAATGAAAATGAAATATGAATGTGCCATGAATTATTGTTAGATGTGCATGATTAATTGAATGCTGTCCGGGCTAAGTCCCGAAGGCTTTGTGCTAAGTGAATATATCCGGACTAAGATCCGAAGGCATTTGTACGAGATACAAATTCCGGGTTAAGCCCCGAAGGCCTTTGTGCGAGATACTAAATCCAGGTTAAGTCCCGAAGGCATTCGTGCGAGTTGTTAAATCCGGGTTTTGTCCCGAAGGCATTGTGTGAGTTACTAAAACCGGGCTATGTCCCGAAGGCATTTGAACGAGGAGCTATATCCGGTTAAATCCCGAAGGTACGTGATTTGGTAATGAATGAGCTTGCTGTAAAATTCCAGCGAATACTCGAAAAACATCCCAATATGGGGATATGTTACGCATGTGTTGAATTTAATCGAGCCCTTACAAATAAATGTTCGCTCAGTTGATAAACGAGCTACCGGCCTTCGGCTAAGTTAGTCTATTGTGTATGTACATAAGGGTTGTTAATGTTGTGAAGCAAGTTTGATATCGGTAAATTGCGTATTATGAAATATTCCGTTTAGCTAAATGTGTGTTATTCTTTGTTTATGCTGGAATTCCTTGCTCAAAACTTACTAAGCATAAATTGCTTACTCGTTACACTGCTCCTCTGTTTTATAGATTTTTGGTTCTCCAGCTATCGGACTCGGGATCTTGAAGTCGAAGTCTCCCACACTATCAAAGGCTCTTTTGGGTACTATTTTGGTTGAATTTTGATATGGCATGTATAGGACTACCCATTGGTGTTTTTCGAGTACTTTATGAAATGTATAAGTGTACAGCCATGCGAAAATGGCTTGTAGAAGTGGAGTATGGCATTAGACCATTCGTGTTTATGAATGTATAGATGGTTTCATGATGTAACTATAGTTGGAATGGAAGTGTTGAGCAAATGATCAGCCATTGGAATGGCTAAGTATGATCATATGTGGGCATATGTATGACAAGGCCCTAGTTGGTCCATGAAACCCCGAAAATAGGTAAGGTTTACTTTGAAAACAGAGGCTGACAGCAGCAGTGGTGTGGATTGGAAAAATCACAAGAATTCGTAGGAGTGGAGTTAAATAGTGAATAAATTATGTAATCGAACCTTGATTAATCTACTTTCATATGAAAGTAACGAAACAATCATATGAACAGTACAGTAAGAGATATTCGGGTTCTTGTGGGACAGGGCCAGAACAGTTTCTGGATTCCCTGTTCCGACTTTGGAAATTCACTATAAATTGACCAGAGATAATTAGGAGTCATACCATATATGTATGGATTCCTCTCTGAGTCTAGTGTCCATAGAAATAAACGGCATCAGTATTGAAGCTCTGTGCAGAGAGATATCCAAGTCGTAATGGGAAAAGGTCAGTGTAGTCGACCCCTGTAACATGGGAGACTTTGACTAATAAACTGTACTAATTGGCCCGACCGAAAATTCTAGAAAAAAATACATAGGTGGGGACATGAGTCTAGTTTCAGGGAAAAATCACAAAACTGATTTTCGAGTTGTGAAACTCAAGATATGATTTTTGAAGCGACTAGTACTCAGACTGGGCAGTGTCTGGAAAAATTTTTCAAAGTTTGTTAACATCTCGTGTCCGACTCCGGTGTCGGTCTCGGGTTCGGGGTGTTACACTGAAACAGGGGAGATTTTAACTAATAAACTGTACTAATTTTCCTGACCAAAAATTCTATAAAAATATTTGTAGATGGATATATGAGTCTAGTTTCAGGGAAATTTACGAAACTGATTTTCGAGTTTTGGAACTCAAGATATGATTTTTAAGGTGATAGTGATGCAGTTAGCCAGCTAGTCTGGAAATTTTTAAAATGGACTGTAAAAATAAGGGAATTAAGTCTGTTAACCCTTCGTGTCCGACTCCGGCAACGGTCTCAGGTACGGGGTGTTACATTCAGGTAGTTCATCTCGATCATGGTAATGGCGCATTTGAAGTATGAAATTTCGTTGTTGGATCGCAACACCGGATTTGCATTGTGGCAGACTAAGATGCAAGCAGTTCTTGCGCAGATGGATCTAGATAATGCCCTGCTAGGGATAGATAAGATGCCTTCGACATTAACAGATGAAGAGAAGAAGCGTAAGGATCGAAAGGCATTAACACAATTACATCTGCATTTGTCCAACGAAATTTTGCAGGATATGATGAAGGAAAAGATCGCCGCTGCATTATAGAAGAGGATGGAACAAATATGTATGTCGAAAACTCTAACAAGCAAGTTGCATATGAAGCAGCGTCTTTATGCTCATCGTTTAGAGGAAGGTGCATCTGTATACAAACACTTAATAGTGTTTAAAGAAATTCTCTCAAACTTGGAGGCCATAGAGGTTCAGTATGATAAGGAAGATCTAGGGTTGATTCTACTTTGTTCGTTGCCCCTGTCTTATTCAACCTTTAAAGACACGATTTTATATAGCAGCGAATCTCTCACAGTTGATGAGGTTTATGATTCTTTGACCTCGTATGATAAGATGAAGCATCTTGTGGTTAAACCCGACTCTTAGGGAGAGGGTCTCATTGTTCATGGGAGACAAGATCGGAATGCTGATGATGATCATGGAAGGACATAGGAATGGAATCCTCACGGTAAATCTAAGGGTAGATCGAAGTCTTCAAACAGACTTGTAACTTCTGCAAGAAGAAAGGGCACATTAAATCTGAGTGTTATAAGCTACAGAACAAGATTAAAAGGGATACTGCAAATCAAAAGGGAAAACAACCAGAAAATTCTGGTGAAACTGATGTTGTAGAAGACTACAGCGATGGTGAACTTTTAGTCTCTTTTGTCAACAATTTTAAAGTGAGCGAGGAATGGATACTTGATTCAGGCTGCACCTTCCACATGAATCTCAATCGGGATTGGTTTACAACTTACGAAACAGTGTCTGAAGGTGTTATTTTGATGGGAAATAATGCTTCATGTAAAATCGTAGGTGTTGGAACAATTAAAGTTAAGATGTTTATTGGAGTTGTCAGAACACTTAGTGACGTACGACATGTTCCAGAATTGAAGAGAAATTTAATTTTGTTGAGTACTCTTGATTCAAAAGGGTACAGATACACAGCTGAAACTGAAGTTTTAAAGATTTTGTGACAGCCCAAAGTTGACCCTAGTCGGGAAGTGGTTTCGGGACCGCTAAACCGAGTCACCGAAATGTTTGAATGTGATACTTATTGTCTAGAATATGTAATTATGAATGTTTGAAAATTTCAAGCTTCAATTTGGTTGATTTCATGTGAATTTAGTCAATAGGACTTATGTGAGAAAATTTTAAAATGTGATAGGTCAATGTGTGAGGACCTATTAGTGCATGTGGACAAAGGGGGGGACTTGCATGTCAAATTCCCCCTAATAAGTAGTGGCCGGCCATGACAAGGAATGATGGGCAAAACATGTCATGAAACATGTTTTGTTAGTGGAAGAATAAAATAAGGATTATGGGTAATAAAGAAATGAAAACAAAAGAAAAAAAAATGTGTGTGTAGTGTTTGTCCCCCCCATTGCCGTGAGCTAAAGAAGAGAAAGGGGAATTTTGTTCATCCTTTTTCTCATCTTCATGCTTGCCAAAACTAGAAAGAAAAACAGAGAAAAATTTTCTCATCCTTTGGTTCATCCTTGGCCAAAAATTTTAAGGAGGAAAGAAGAAGAAAGGTGAAGAGATTCGGCCATGCATGTAGCTAGGCTAAGGTATGTTTGATGATGTTCCATGAGAGGCATGCATGTTTTAGTTGTTAGCTTGAGTTCTACCTAGCCCATGGTCTAAATCTTGCTATGTGATGGAAATGGCACTTGACCATGGATGCATCATTTTTGGTTGATGTTTGATGTTGTGGTGATGAGGCAAGAGGATGAGTTAAGATTCGTGTAACACCCCGAACCCGAGACCGACACTGGAGTCGGACACGAGATGTTAACAAACTTTGAAAAATTTTTCCAGACACTGCCCAGTCTGAGTACTAGTCGCTTCAAAAATCATATCTTGAGTTTCACAACTCAAAAATCAGTTTTGTGATTTTTCCCTGAAACTAGACTCATGTCCCCACCTATGGATTTTTTTCTAGAATTTTTGGTCGGGCCAACTAGTACAGTTTATTAGTCAAAGTCTCCCATGTTACAGGGGTCGACTACACTGACCTTTTCCCATTACGACTGGGATATCTCTCTGCACAGAGCTTCAATACTGATGTCGTTTGTTTCTATGGAAACTAGACTCAGAGAGGAATCCATACATATATGGTATGACCCCTAATTATCTCTGGTCAATTTATAGTGAATTTCCAAAGGCGGAACAGTGAATCCAGAAACTGTTCTGGTCCTGTTCCACAAGAACCCGAATATCTCTTTCTGTACTGTTCCTATAATTGTTTCGTTACTTCCATATGAAAGTAGATTCATCAAGGTTCGATTACATAATTTATTCACTATTTAATTCCACTCCTACGAATTCTTGTGATTTTTCCAATCCACACCACTGCTGCTATCAGCTTCTGTTTTCAAAGTGAACCTTACCTAATTTGGGGTTTCATGGACCAACTAGGGCCTTATCATACATAAGCCCACATATGATCATACTTAGCCATTCTAGTGGCTGATCATTTGCTCAACACTTCCATTCCAACATAGTTACATCATGAAACCATCTATACATTCATAAATACGAATGGTCTAATGCCATACTCCACTTCTACAAGCCATCTTCGCATGGCTGTACACTTATACATTTCATAAAGTACTCGAAAGACAACAATGGGTAGTCCTATACATGCCATAACAAAATTCAACCAAAATAGTACCCAAAAGAGCCTTTGATAGTGTGGGCGACTTCGACTTCAAGATCCCGAGTCCGATAGCTGGAGAACCAAAAATCTATAAAACAGAGGAGCAATGTAACGAGTAAGCAATTTATGCTTAGTAAGTTTGAGCAAGGAATTCCAGCATGCACAAAGAATAGCACACATTTAGCTAAACGGAATATTTCATAATACGCAATTTACCGATATCAAACTTGCTTCACAACATTAACAACCCTTATGTACATACACAATAAACTAACTTGGCCGAAGGCCGGTAGCTCGTTTATCAACTGAGCGAACATTTATTTGTAAGGGCTCGATTAAATTCAACACATACGTAACATATCCCCATATTGGGATGTTTTTCGAGTATTCGCTGGAATTTTACAGCAAGCTCATTCATTACCAAATCACGTACCTTCGGGATTTAACCGGATATAGCTCCTCGTTCAAATGCCTTCGGGACATAGCCCGGTTTTAGTAACTCACACAATGCCTTCGGGACATAACCCGGATTTAACAACTCGCACGAATGCCTTCGGGACTTAACCCGGATTTAATAACTCGCACGAATGCCTTCGGGACTTAACCCGGATTTAATAACTCGCACGAATGCCTTCGGGACTTAACCCGGATTTAGTATCTCGCACAAAGGCCTTCGGATCTTAATCCGGATATATTCACTTAGCACAAAGCCTTCGGGACTTAGCCCGGACAGCATTCAATTAATCATGCACATCTAACAATAATTCATAGCACATTCATATTTCATTTTCGTTTACGAAACTCAAACACAAGGCACATATTGTCCTTGCACATTCGGCTCAATAGCCACACATAGAGCATGATTTAATCACATCGAAATTTAAGCTCTCTTACTCAAGAACTTACCTCGGGTGTTGTCGAACGATTCCGCTAGCTATTCAACCACTTTTTCCTTCCCTTTATCGGTTTTATTTCCCCTTTGCTCTTGAGCTTAATCAAACAAATAAATTGATTTCATCATTTTAGGCATCAAAAGATGAACACAAGGCACTTAGCCCATATTTATACATTAGACATTAAAGTCTCATACATGCAAAAATCATGCATCAACACCACATATTAGCTAATTTCTTGCCCTTGACCGAATATGCATGTCCATTTTTGGGGTCGATTTCAACACTTAATACACACATGTACACACTAGTAAAGCATCCTCCCCCTTTTCATCAATTTAACACATGCATTGCTCATTAACATGCAAAGTTACATTCGGCCTTAGCACACATCTTGCTAGCCGATTCTTCTCCATTTAGCAACCAATGCACATATGTGCTCACACAACAAAAAATGCTAAAAAGGAGGTTCAAGAATCATCAAGCCATCATCACATGCATCATTAACAAGCTTCATATTTTGCATGCAATGGCATTAACACAACCTCCACCTAGGCCGAATCTTAACTCATCCTCATGCCTCATCACCACAACATCAAACATCAACCAAGAATGATTCATCCATGGTCAAGTGCCATTTCCATCACATAGCAAGATTTAGACCATGGGTTAGGTAGAACTCAAGCTAACAACTAAAACATGCATGCCTCTCATGGAACATCATCAAACATACCTTAGCCTAGCTACATGCATGGCCGAATCTCTTCACCTTTCTTCTTCTTTCCTCCTTAAAATTTTTGGCCAAGGATGAACCAAAGGATGAGAAAATTTTTCTTTGTTTTTCTTTCTAGTTTTTGGCAAGCATGAAGATGAGAAAAGGATGAACAAAATTCCCCCTTTCTCTTGTTTAGCTCACGGCAATGGGGGGACAAACACCACACACACATTTTTTTTCTTTTGTTTTCCATTTCTTTATTACCCATACTCCTTATTTTATTCTTCCACTAACAAAACATGTTTCATGACATGTTTTGCCCTTCCTTCCTTGTCATGGCCGGCCACTACTCATTAGGGGGGGAATTTGACATGCAAGTCCCCCCTTTGTCCACATGCACTAGTAGGTCCTCACACATTGACCTATCACATTTTAGAATTTTCTCACATAAGTCCTATTGACTAAATTCACATGAAATCAACCAAATTGAAGCTTGAAATTTTCACACATTCATAATTACATATTCTACACAATAAGTATCACATTCAAACATTTCGGTGACTCGGTTTAGCGGTCCCGAAACCACTTCCCGACTAGGGTCAACTTTGGGCTGTCACAATTCGGCCTAGGTGGAGGTTGTGTTAATGCCATTGCATGCAAAATATGAAGCTTGTTAATGATGCATGTGATGATGGCTTGATGATTCTTGAACCTCCTTTTTAGCATTTTTGTGTGAGCACATATGTGCATTGGTTGCTAAATGGAGAAGAATCGGCTAGCAAGATGTGTGCTAAGGCCGAATGTAACCTTGCATGTTAATGAGCAATGCATGTGTTAAATTGATGAAAAGGGGGAGGATGCTTTACTAGTGTGTATATGTGTGTATTAAGTGTTGAAATCGACCCCAAAAATAGACATGCATATTCGGCCAAGGGGAAAGAAATTAGCTAATACGTTGTGTTGATGCATGATTTTTTGCATGTATGAGACTTTAATGTCTAATGTATAAATATGGGCTAAGTGCCTTGTGTTCATCTTATTGATGCCTAAATGATGAAATCAATTTATTTGTTTAATTAAGCTCAAGAGCAAAGGGGAAATAAATCCGATAAAGGGATGGAAAAAGTGGTCGAATAGTTAGCGGAATCGTTCGACAACACCCGAGGTAAGTTCTTGAGTAAGAGAGCTTAAATTTCGATGTGATTAAATCATGCTCTATGTGTGGCTATTGAGCCGAATGTGCAAGGACAATATGTGCCTTGTGTTTGAGTTTCGTAAACGAAAATGAAATATGAATGTGCCATGAATTATTGTTAGATGTGCATGATTAATTGAATGCTGTCCGGGCTAAGTCCCGAAGGCTTTGTGCTAAGCGAATATATCCGGACTAAGATCCGAAGGCCTTTGTGCGAGATATTAAATCCGGGTTAAGTCCCGAAGGCATTCGTGCGAGTTATTAAATCCGGGTTAAGTCCCGAAGGCATTCGTGCGAGTTATTAAATCCGGGTTAAGTCCCAAAGGCATTCGTGCGAGTTGTTAAATCCGGGTTATGTCCCGAAGGCATTGTGTGAGTTACTAAAACCGGGCTATGTCCCGAAGGCATTTGAACGAGGAGCTATATCCGGTTAAATCCCGAAGGTACGTGATTTGGTAATGAATGAGCTTGCTGTAAAATTCCAGCGAATACTCGAAAAACATCCCAATATGGGGATATGTTACGTATGTGTTGAATTTAATCGAGCCCTTACAAATAAATGTTCGCTCAGTTGATAAACGAGCTACCGGCCTTCGGCCAAGTTAGTTTATTGTGTATGTACATAAGGGTTGTTAATGTTGTGAAGCATGTTTGATATCGGTAAATTGCGTATTATGAAATATTCCGTTTAGCTAAATGTGTGCTATTCTTTGTGCATGCTGGAATTCCTTACTCAAACTTACTAAGCATAAATTGCTTACTCGTTACATTGCTCCTCTGTTTTATAGATTTTTGGTTCTCCAGCTATCGGACTCGGGATCTTGAAGTCGAAGTCGCCCACACTATCAAAGGCTCTTTTGGGTACTATTTTGGTTGAATCTTGATATGGCATGTATAGGACTACCCATTGTTGTTTTTCGAGTACTTTATGAAATGTATAAGTGTACAGCCATGCGAAAATGGCTTGTAGAAGTGGAGTATGGCATTAGACCATTCGTGTTTATGAATGTATAGATGGTTTCATGATGTAACTATAGTTGGAATGGAAGTGTTGAGCAAATGATCAGCCACTAGAATGGCTAAGTATGATCATATGTGGGCTTATGTATGACAAGGCCCTAGTTGGTCCATGAAACCCCAAATTAGGTAAGGTTTACTTTGAAAACAGAAGCTGATAGCAGCAGTGGTGTGGATTGGAAAAATCACAAGAATTCGTAGGAGTGGAATTAAATAGTGAATAAATTATGTAATCGAATCTTGATGAACCTACTTTCATATGGAAGTAACGAAACAATCATATGAATAGTACAGTATGAGATATTCGGGTTCTTGTGGAACGGGGCCAGAACAGTTTCTGGATTCCCTGTTCCGCCTTTGGAAATTCACTATAAATTGACCAGAGATAATTAGGAGTCATACCATATATGTATGGATTCCTCCCTGAGTCTAGTTTCCATAGAAACAAACGGCATCAGTATTGAAGCTCTGTGCAGAGAGATATCCAAGTCGTAATGAGCAAAGGTCAGTGTAGTCGACCCCTGTAACATGGGAGACTTTGACTAATAAACTGTACTAATTGGCCCGACCAAAAATTCTAGAAAAAAATACATAGGTGGGGACATGAGTCTAGTTTCAGGGAAAAATCACAAAACTGATTTTCGAGTTGTGAAACTCAAGATATGATTTTTGAAGCGACTAGTACTCAGACTGGGCAGTGTCTGGAAAAATTTTTAAAAGTCTGTCAACACCTCGTATTCGACTCCGGTGACGGTCTCGGGTTCGGGGTGTTACAATTGATTGGTATCAGAGCTACGGTTTAGTCGATTCTAGGACAACCGTAATGTGTTGGGTCTAGCTATACATGCCATTTTATGTGATTACTTGATAGTGTGGTGACTTTTGACAATTGTAAATGTGTTTATAGTAATGGATCCCGATCGTGACTGAGAGGTAGCTGATGATCTTGAGAGTGTAGCGCCTGCTCCCGCACAAGGGACAGTGCCGGCAGACTCTCAACCTAATGCTAGTAATTCGAATGATGAAGCTAGACAAGCATTCTATAGCGTGATGAATGATTGGTTCAACCAATACATTCGAACTAATATGGCTGTTCCACAACCTCCATTCCCGACAAATACTACCCCCGCACCTACAATACCACCGGTAACGGACCAAATAAGGTCAAATAAGCCCCCAGTTGACAGAATCCGAAAACATGGGGCTACTGAATTTAAGGCTATGGATAGCGATGATGCCGAGCAAGCTGAATTTTGGCTGGACAACACTATCCGGGTACTCGATGAGCTATCTTGTACACCCGATGAATGCCTAAAGTGTGCTATCTCCTTGCTACGTGATTCTGCCTACTATTGGTGGAGTACTCTGACTTCTGTCGTGCCCCGGGAGCAAGTAACTTGGGAGTTTTTCCAAACTGAGTTTCGGAAAAAGTATATCAGTCAGAGATTTGTTGATCAAAAACGGAAGGAATTTCTTGAGCTTAAGCAAGGCTCCATGTCGGTTACTGATTACGAGCGAAAATTTGTTAGACTTAGCAAATACGCTCGGGAATGTGTTTCGTCCGAAGCTATTATGTGTAAACGCTTCGAGGATGGGCTGAATGAAGATATAAAAATGTTCGTTGGCGTTCTTGAAATACGAGAGTTCGTAGTACTTGTCGAGCGAGCTTGTAAAGCCGAAGAGCTTAGAAAGGAAAAACAAAAAGTTGATGTGGGAACTGGGGAGTTTTGTAAAAGATCCTCGGGAAAGTCTCTTCGACAGGCATCGAAGAAATTTCGAGATGATGTGGGCCGGTCTAGAGGCACTTCGGGCCTTTTTAGACGAGATCGTGATCGACCCCCTGTGGGTACACGAGGCACTTCGGTTGCCAGTGTAGGGAACGAACGTCGAGGCCGAACGGAATGTCGACATTGCGGTAAATGGCATTTGGGGAGTTGTAGATTCCATGACCGCTCCTGTTACAAGTGCGGATCAGTGGACCACTTCATTAAAGATTGCCCGAGGCTGTCTGAACAGAATGTAAATCAGAGTGGGAAACCGGGTGCTACCACTGCTCGAGGTAGACCATCTAGAAATACGGGCAATGCTAGTGGTGGTCAGAGAGGATCTAGAGATGCTACGACCAGATCCGAGGCTCGTGCACCTGCTAGAGCATATGCTATACGTGCCCGCGAGGATGCTTCTTCGCCTGATGTTATTACCGGTACTTTTACTCTCTTTGATACTAATGTAATTGCTTTGATTGACCCCGGTTCTACTCATTCTTACATATGTGAAACCTTAGCATCCAGTAAGACTTTACCTATTGAGTCTACTGAGTTTGTAATTCGGGTGTCAAATCCCTTGGGTCGTTACGTGCTTGTCGACAAAGTGTGTAAGAAATGTCCCCTAGCAATTCGAGGTTCCTGTTTTCCAGCGGACTTGATGCTTTTGCCGTTTGATGAATTTGATGTTATCCTTGGGTTGGATTGGTTGACCGTGCATGATACGGTTGTGAATTGCAAAAGCAAGACTATTGATTTGAGGTGTGCAAATAACGAAGTAATCCGAGTTGAGTCTACGGACTTGGATGGGTTGCCAGCTGTAATATCCTCAATGTTGGCCCAGAAATATGTAAGAAAAGGGTGCGAAGCATACCTTGCGTATGTACTGGATGACCAAGAACTAGAAAGGAAACCTGAATCTGTGCCGGTGGTTTGTGAATACCCGGATGTTTTTCCTGAAGAATTGCCGGGTTTACCACCTGTTCGGGAGATAGAGTTTGGTATTGAGCTTGTACCTGGGACTACGCCGATTTCGATAGCTCCGTATCGTATGGCACCAACTGAGTTAAAGGAGTTGAAAGCTCAGTTGCAAGAACTGACAGATAGAGGTTTCGCTCGACCAAGTTTCTCACCTTGGGGTGCACCAGTATTGTTCATGAAAAAGAAGGACGGAACCATGAGGTTGTGCATTGACTATCGTCAGCTGAATAAAGTGACGATAAAGAACAAATATCCGTTGCCGCGCATCGATGATTTGTTCGACCAACTGAAGGGAGCCTCAGTGTTCTCAAAAATAGATTTGAGATCGGGCTATTATCAGTTGCGAATCCGAGATTCAGATATTCCCAAAACTGCCTTCAGAACGAGATATGGTCACTACGAATTCTTAGTGATGCCGTTTGGGCTCACTAATGCCCCTGCAGTATTTATGGATTTGATGAATCGGATCTTCAGGCCGTATTTGGATCGGTTCGTAGTGGTGTTCATTGATGACATTTTGGTCTATTCAAGAGACGAGACCGAACATGCTGAGCATCTGAGGCTAGTGCTGCAAATTTTGCGGGATAAGCAGTTATATGCTAAGTTTAGTAAGTGTGAGTTCTGGTTAAGAGAGGTTAGCTTCTTGGGTCATGTGGTATCCGCGTCGGGTATTCGAGTTGACCCGAACAAAATTTCAGCCATACTTGACTGGAAACCTCCGAGAAATGTTACTGAAGTTCGGAGCTTTTTGGGGCTCGCCGGTTATTACCGACGATTTGTGAAAGGTTTCTCGATGATAGCCACACCAATGACGAAGCTACTTCAAAAGGATGTTAAGTTCGAGTGGACGGAGAAATGTCAGAAAAGTTTCGACCAACTGAAAACTCATTTGACTGAAGCTCCAATTTTGGTGCAACCCGAATCAGGTAAAGAGTTTGTCATTTATAGTGACGCATCCCTACTTGGGTTGGGTTGCGTATTGATGCAAGAAGGTCGAGTCGTGGCCTATGCGTCGAGACAATTGAAGCCACACGAGAGGAATTATCCGACCCATGATCTCGAACTAGCTGCCATCGTATTTGCTTTAAAAATATGGCGACATTATCTGTTTGGTGAGAAGTGCCATGTATTTTCGGACCACAAAAGTCTCAAATATTTGATGACTCAACGAGACTTGAATCTGCGACAAAGACGTTGGCTTGAGTTGTTGAAAGATTACGAGCTTGTCATTGATTACCACCCGGGAAAGGCTAACGTGGTTGCGGACGCCTTAAGCCGGAAGTCATTGTTTGCTTTGCGAGCGATGAACGTGCATTTGTCTGTTCTACCAGACAATGTGTTAGTAGCTGAATTAAAAGCTAAACCATTATTGACTCACCAAATTCGTGAAGCTCAGAAAGTCGATGATGAATTGGTTGCAAAACGGGCTAAGTGTTTTCTGAACGAGGGATCAGAGTTTCAAATTGATGACGATGATTGTTTGAGGTTCAGAAATCGGTTGTGTGTTCCAAGGAATTCGGAACTCATTTCGATGATTCTGAACGAAGCCCATTGTAGCCGAATGTCAATTCACCCGGGGAGTACAAAAATGTACAACGATTTGAAACGTCAATTTTGGTGGCATGGTATGAAACGGGACATCTCCGACTTTGTTTCGAGATGTTTAATATGTCAACAAGTGAAAGCGGAACATCAGGTGCCTTCAGGATTACTCCAGCCGATCATGATACCCGAGTGGAAATGGGATCGAGTCACAATGGACTTTGTGTCCGGACTGCCCTTGTCAGCAAGTAAGAAGGATGCGATATGGGTTATTGTTGTTAGTCTGACTAAGTCGGCTCATTTCATCCCCGTACGTACGGATTTTTCATTGGATAAACTAGCTGAATTGTACGTTTATCAAATTGTGAGATTACACGGGGTACCTGTTTCTATCGTGTCGGATAGAGATCCGAGATTCACCTCACGATTTTGGAAGAAATTGCAAGAAGCTCTGGGTACCAAGCTGCATTTTAGCACTGCTTTTCACCCCCAAACCGATGGTCAATCCGAGCGGATAATTCAGATACTTGAGGATATGTTGAGATGTTGCATCCTCGAGTTCAGTAGTTCATGGGAACGATATTTACCTTTGATTGAATTCGCTTACAACAATAGTTTTCAATCAAGTATTAAGATGGCACCTTACGAGGCCTTGTACGGTCGTAAATGCCGTACACCATTGTTTTGGACCGAGCTCGGTGAAAGTAAAATTTTCGGAGTTGATTTGATTAGAGATGCTGAACAGAAAGTAAAAGTAATCCGTGAAAGTCTGAAGGTAGCCACAGATCGTCAAAAGTCGTATGCGGATTTGAAAAGAAAAGACATTGAATATCAGGTTGGAGATAAAGTGTTTCTTAAGGTTTTGCCTTGGAAAAAGGTACTCAGATTCGGCCGTAAGGGCAAATTGAGTCCGAGGTTCATTGGGCCGTATGAAATATCCGAAAGAATTGGTCCAGTGGCATATAGATTGATTTTACCCCCTGAACTTGAAAGGATTCACAATGTTTTTCATGTTTCGATGCTTCGACGTTATAGATCCGATCCGTCACATGTGATTAATCCCTCGGAAGTTGAAATTCAATCTAACTTGAGTTATGAAGAAGAACCGATTCGTATCCTAGCTCGTGAAGTGAAAGAGTTGCGAAACAGAAGGGTTCCGTTAGTTAAGGTGTTATGGCTCAAACACGGGATCGAGGAAGCTACTTGGGAAACTGAGAGCTCGAGGAAAGAACGATACCCAAACCTATTCACCGGTAAGATTTTCGGGGACGAAAATTTCTTAAGTGGGGGAGAGTTGTGACAGCCCAAAGTTGACCCTAGTCGGGAAGTGGTTTCGGGACCGCTAAACCGAGTCACCGAAATGTTTGAATGTGATACTTATTGTCTAGAATATGTAATTATGAATGTGTGAAAATTTCAAGCTTCAATTTGGTTGATTTCATGTGAATTTAGTCAATAGGACTTATGTGAGAAAATTTTAAAATGTGATAGGTTAATGTGTGAGGACCTATTAGTGCATGTGGACAAAGGGGGGGACTTGCATGTCAAATTCCCCCCCTAATGAGTAGTGGCCGGCCATGACAAGGAATGATGGGCAAAACATGTCATGAAACATGTTTTGTTAGTGGAAGAATAAAATAAGGAGTATGGGTAATAAAGAAATGAAAACAAAAGAAAAAAAAATGTGTGTGTAGTGTTTGTCCCCCCCCATTGCCGTGAGCTAAAGAAGAGAAAGGGGGAATTTTGTTCATCCTTTTTCTCATCTTCATGCTTGCCAAAACTAGAAAGAAAAACAGAGAAAAATTTTCTCATCCTTTGGTTCATCCTTGGCCAAAAATTTTAAGGAGGAAAGAAGAAGAAAGGTGAAGAGATTCGGCCATGCATGTAGCTAGGCTAAGGTATGTTTGATGATGTTCCATGAGAGGCATGCATGTTTTAGTTGTTAGCTTGAGTTCTACCTAGCCCATGGTCTAAATCTTGCTATGTGATGGAAATGGCACTTGACCATGGATGCATCATTTTTGGTTGATGTTTGATGTTGTGGTGATGAGGCAAGAGGATGAGTTAAGATTCGGCCTAGGTGGAGGTTGTGTTAATGCCATTGCATGCAAAATATGAAGCTTGTTAATGATGCATGTGATGATGGCTTGATGATTCTTGAACCTCCTTTTTAGCATTTTTGTGTGAGCACATATGTGCATTGGTTGCTAAATGGAGAAGAATCGGCTAGCAAGATGTGTGCTAAGGCCGAATGTAACCTTGCATGTTAATGAGCAATGCATGTGTTAAATTGATGAAAAGGGGGAGGATGCTTTACTAGTGTGTATATGTGTGTATTAAGTGTTGAAATCGACCCCAAAAATAGACATGCATATTCGGCCAAGGGGAAAGAAATTAGCTAATACGTTGTGTTGATGCATGATTTTTTGCATGTATGAGACTTTAATGTCTAATGTATAAATATGGGCTAAGTGCCTTGTGTTCATCTTATTGATGCCTAAATGATGAAATCAATTTATTTGTTTAATTAAGCTCAAGAGCAAAGGGGAAATAAATCCGATAAAGGGAAGGAAAAAGTGGTCGAATAGTTAGCGGAATCGTTCGACAACACCCGAGGTAAGTTCTTGAGTAAGAGAGCTTAAATTTCGATGTGATTAAATCATGCTCTATGTGTGGCTATTGAGCCGAATGTGCAAGGACAATATGTGCCTTGTGTTTGAGTTTCGTAAACGAAAATGAAATATGAATGTGCCATGAATTATTGTTAGATGTGCATGATTAATTGAATGCTGTCCGGGCTAAGTCCCGAAGGCTTTGTGCTAAGCGAATATATCCGGACTAAGATCCGAAGGCCTTTGTGCGAGATATTAAATCCGGGTTAAGTCCCGAAGGCATTCGTGCGAGTTATTAAATCCGGGTTAAGTCCCGAAGGCATTCGTGCGAGTTATTAAATCCGGGTTAAGTCCCGAAGGCATTCGTGCGAGTTGTTAAATCCGGGTTATGTCCCGAAGGCATTGTGTGAGTTACTAAAACCGGGCTATGTCCCGAAGGCATTTGAACGAGGAGCTATATCCGGTTAAATCCCGAAGGTACGTGATTTGGTAATGAATGAGCTTGCTGTAAAATTCCAGCGAATACTCGAAAAACATCCCAATATGGGGATATGTTACGTATGTGTTGAATTTAATCGAGCCCTTACAAATAAATGTTCGCTCAGTTGATAAACGAGCTACCGGCCTTCGGCCAAGTTAGTTTATTGTGTATGTACATAAGGGTTGTTAATGTTGTGAAGCATGTTTGATATCGGTAAATTGCGTATTATGAAATATTCCGTTTAGCTAAATGTGTGCTATTCTTTGTGCATGCTGGAATTCCTTACTCAAACTTACTAAGCATAAATTGCTTACTCGTTACATTGCTCCTCTGTTTTATAGATTTTTGGTTCTCCAGCTATCGGACTCGGGATCTTGAAGTCGAAGTCGCCCACACTATCAAAGGCTCTTTTGGGTACTATTTTGGTTGAATCTTGATATGGCATGTATAGGACTACCCATTGTTGTTTTTCGAGTACTTTATGAAATGTATAAGTGTACAGCCATGCGAAAATGGCTTGTAGAAGTGGAGTATGGCATTAGACCATTCGTGTTTATGAATGTATAGATGGTTTCATGATGTAACTATAGTTGGAATGGAAGTGTTGAGCAAATGATCAGCCACTAGAATGGCTAAGTATGATCATATGTGGGCTTATGTATGACAAGGCCCTAGTTGGTCCATGAAACCCCAAATTAGGTAAGGTTTACTTTGAAAACAGAAGCTGATAGCAGCAGTGGTGTGGATTGGAAAAATCACAAGAATTCGTAGGAGTGGAATTAAATAGTGAATAAATTATGTAATCGAACCTTGATGAACCTACTTTCATATGGAAGTAACGAAACAATCATATGAATAGTACAGTATGAGATATTCGGGTTCTTGTGGAACGGGGCCAGAACAGTTTCTGGATTCTCTGTTCCGCCTTTGGAAATTCACTATAAATTGACCAGAGATAATTAGGAGTCATACCATATATGTATGGATTCCTCTCTGAGTCTAGTTTCCATAGAAACAAACGGCATCAGTATTGAAGCTTTGTGCAGAGAGATATCCAAGTCGTAATGAGCAAAGGTCAGTGTAGTCGACCCCTGTAACATGGGAGACTTTGACTAATAAACTGTACTAATTGACCCGACCAAAAATTCTAGAAAAAAATAAATAGATGGGGACATGAGTCTAGTTTCAGGGAAAAATCACAAAACTGATTTTTGAGTTGTGAAACTCAAGATATGATTTTTGAAGCGACTAGTACTCAGACTGGGCAGTGTCTGGAAAAATTTTTAAAAGTCTGTCAACACCTCGTATTCGACTCCGGTGACGGTCTCGGGTTCGGGGTGTTACAGATTTCCAATGGTTCCCTTATTGTAATGAAAGGGTAGAGAAAGACTACCAAGTTATATGTTTTGCAGGGTTCTACTGTTACTGGTGATGCAGCTGTCGCTTCCTCTTCCTTTTCTGATGATGATATTACTAAACTTTGGCATATCTGCCTAGGGCATATGAGTGAGAATGGCATGGTAGAATTGAGCAAAAGAGGACTTCTTGATAGGCAAGGAATTTGCAAACTGAAGTTCTATGAGCACTGTATTTTGGGAAGCAAAAGAGAGTTCGATTCACCAGAGGTATCCATAACATGAAGGAAACGTTGGAGTATATTCATTCTGATCTGTGGGGGTTATCCAAAGTGCCTTCGAGAAGTGGAGCTAATTATATGCTAACTTTTATTGTTCCAGAAAAGTTTGGGCATTCTTCCTGAAGCAGAAAAGCGATGTGTTTTTCGCATTTAAGTCTTGGAAAATTATGATTGAAAAACATATGGGAAAATAAATAAAATACCTCTGCACAAATAATGACTTAGATTTCTGTTCTGATAAGTTTAATAGGTTGTGCAAGTCAGAAGGGATCGTGAGACACTTGACAGTTCATCATACTCCACAGCAAAACAGATTGCAGAACGAATGAACAGAACGATCATGGAGAAGGTTCGATGTATGTTGTCAAATGCCAACATACCAAAGTCATTTTGGGCAGAAGCAGGCTCTACTGCATGTTTTTTTATCAACCGATCTCCATCCGTTGCCATTGAGAAAAAGACTCTACAAGAGGTATGGTCTGGTAATCCTACTAATTATCCCGACTTAAAGATCTTTGGGTGTCCTGCGTATGCTCATGTTGATAATGGAAAATTGGAACCGAGATCCATTAAATGTGTTTTTCTTGGTTATAAAGTCGGTGTAAAATGGTATAAGTTATGGTGTCCTGAAAATAGAAAAGTTGTAATTAGCAGAGATGTCGTTTTTAATGAAACTGCTATGCTACCTAACTTATCTCTTAAAGACTCTTCCAATAAAAAAATCAAAAGCAGGTGGAGCATCAAATTAATATAGAGTTGACTCCTCAAGCCAGTACAAAAATTGAGAATGGAGTTGCTTCTTCACCACAATACTCTATTGCCAAAAATAGAACTAGAAGAGAAATTAAACCTCCAAAGAAGTATGTCAAGGCTGATCAAGTTGCTTATGCTTTAAATGTGGCTGAAGATATAGATGTAAACCGAGAGTCATCTAATTATTCTGAGGCAATTAGCTACGAAGACTCAAAAAAGTGGATGTTTTTTATGCAAGAGGAGATGGAATCACTCCACAAAAATAGAACATGGGATCTTGTGAAACTTCCTAAAGGTAAAAAGGTTGTTCGTTGTAAATAGGTGTTTAAAAAGAAAAAGGGACTCTAGGAGTTGAAGAACCCAGATATAAAGCAAGGTTTGTTGCAAAGGGTTACATTCAAATTTCAAGAGTAGACTTCATAGATGTGTTCTCCCCAATTGTGAAGCATAGCTCGATTCGAGCTTTGCTTGGTATTGTGGCCATGTATGATTTGGAGCTTGACCAGTTAGATATAAAAACTACATTTTTGCATGGAGAACTTGAGGAAGACATTTACATGCAACAACCAGAGGGTTTTACAGTCTCAGAAAAAGAGGACTATGTTTGCTTGCTGAAAAAGTCTCTTTACGGTTTGAAACATTCACCAAGACAGTGGTACAAGAGGTTTGATTTCTTTATGACTTCTCACGATTTCAAAAGAAGTAGTTTTGACAGTTATGTTTACTTTAAGAAAAACAGTAATGGTTCTTTCATGTATCTACTTCTTTATGTTGATGACATGTTGATAGCAACAAAAGATAAATGAGAGATAAGAAAGGTCAAAGCCCAACTAAGTGAAAATTTTGAGATGAAAGATTTTGGACCAGCAAAAAAGATACTTGGCATGGAGATTCTCAGAGATAGAAAAGCAAGTAAATTGTACCTAAGTTAGAAGGGGTACATTGAGAAAGTTCTTTGCAGATTCAATATGCAGAGTGGTAAGCCTGTTAGTACTCCTTTAGCAGCCCATTTCAGACTTGCATCGATTTTGTCTCCACAATCAGATGATGAGATTGAGTACATGTCACATGTTCCATACTCTAGTGCAGTGGGATCTCTCATGTATGCTATGGTTTGTTCACGTCCAGATTTATCATATGCAGTCAGTGCAATTAGCAGATACATGGCGAATCCTAGTAAAGAACACTGAAAAGTAGTTCAGTGGATTTTAAGATACTTACGAGATACTACTGATGTTTGCTTACAGTTTGGAAGAACTAGAGATGGAGTCATTGGGTATGTTGATGCTGATTTTGCTGGAGATCTTGATAGAAGAAAATCTCTCACAGGTTATGTCTTTACAATAGGAGGTTGTGCAATCAGTTGGAAAACCACTTTGCAAACTACAGTTGTTTTGTCTACCACTAAAGTTGAGTACATGGAAATTGCTGAGGCTTGTAAAGAAGCTATTTGGTTGAAGGGACTCTTTAGTGAACTCAATGAAGGCCTTCAAATCAGTATAGTATTTTGTGACAGCCAAAGTGTAATCTTCCTTACAAAAGATCAAATGTTTCATGAGAGAACAAAACACATTGATGTTCGGTATCATTTTGTTCGTGATATTATTACTCGTGGTGATATTGTTCTGAGCAAAATTAGTACTCATGAAAATCCTGTAGATATGATAACTAAGTCACTTCCTATAACCAAGTTTGAGCATTGCTTAGACTTGGTTGGTGTTTATTGTTGAAGTTAAACCGTTAAGGGGTTTATGAAAGAGGTGGAGAACTTGTTCGTTGAGAGTTCACGATGAAGAACTTGTTTATTGAGAATTCGTGTCAAGGTGGAGATTGTTAGAATTAAATGAACCGAATCCTTATTTAAATAAAATACAATGGTAAAATAAAATAAAAGTAAAATCCATATAGAACTACACTTCTTTTATTTTATTTTATTTTAGAATAAGGTTTTTTAAACCTTATTAAACTCCATCTATTTTATATTAATTAGAATAAGGTGTTTCAATCTTACTAGAATATGGTTTTACAAGCCTATAAATAGATATAGTCTATTCCTCTTGTAATTATTTGAATTTGACATAGTGAATTTTCTTCTCCTCTGCCCGTGGTTTTTTCCCAAAAGGATTTTCACGTAAATATCTATGTGTTCTTTATTTTATTTTATTTTTTATTTTCACAGAACTGAATTCCTTTTTGTACGCAAGGTCTTGTAAACATAAATATGGTATAAAAAAAGAAAAAACAGTCTTAGTCTCCTTTACTTATGATTTATTGTTGTTAGCTATTTTGTTAAACTATCATAACTGCTATTGTAACATTTATTATATCAGTCAAAAAGAATTATTTGCATATTATTGCAACATTTGTTTTAACATCTATCAAACCAATTTGCTACCAAACGATGGTTTTCAAAGTGTATTAATTGGGAATCTTTCATTGCATTTGTTTTAGTAGCTCAACCATAAATTCTTAGCTGAACTCTGCTTAATTTTCTATTGGGAGCATCTGCAAAGCATCACTATTGCTTATGGAGGTAGTTTGAACATTTGTTGATCCCCGTTGGTGATTTCTCATGAATTCTTTTCTTTTTATCTTCCAATTGACTGTTGTTATCATCTTATTTAGTTTTTGAAAGCATGGAACTTTTTGTACATAACAGTGTAAGGGTGTTTAAATTTCGGTTAAAATCGAATTAACTGGTCGAACCGATCTAATTTAGTTAATCGGTCAACCCGAACTTAGTTTGAGTGGCTGAACTTAGTTCAGTCGAAGGTCGATTAATGGTTTTTTGAAAAAAAATTTATAGTAAAATTTTGTTTGAAATCGAATAATTAAACAAACTTAATAATTAATATTATGTGTTAATTTCAAGACTTCTGTAGTGTTTCAAGACATAAAATTTCGGCTAATTCAGTTAACTTTCGAGACAAAACATATATTTTGATTAATTTCAATGTATTTTTTTAATATGTTTTATACTTGTTTTAACAAAAATATATATAAATTTCGGTTAATTCAATTATCCAACTATATTACCCGAAATATTTTGGTATGGTTAATTTTTTAAAAAAAAATTCAGTTCAATTAACGATTAAAGTATTATACAGTTCGATTAATTCAGTTAATGCTAGTTTGGTTCAGTTAATAACCGAACCAACTATTTGAACACTCCTATAACAGTGTTATTCATTTTGTTTCTTGTTACTTGGAAATTCTCATTGTTTGCTGCTTAGACTAAACCCTAGTCCTCTACAAAATGTTTATTTCCAAACCTTATATTTAGGGTTTGCTTGGTCGGGTGGAAAGAAAATTTAAAAAATTGAAAATTGAAAGGGTAGAAAACTAGAAAAATGAAAAGGAAATACATTTTTTCTTTTCATTAAGAAAATACATTTTTTCTTTTCATTCATTACTTGGTAGAAAGAATATAAAATAATTGAAAAATGTATAATTTTGAACTAACATACATATACATATCTCTCATTTTCTCTCCTCACATCATTCCCAATTGGAACGATTGATTTTTATGCATTAAAATGAAAAATGATCATATCCCTCGTATTTTCTTTCTTTTTTAACTTTTCTTTCCAAACAAACACATTCAAGAAATTCTTTTTCACTTTCCACTTCCTCTTTTTATCACTCACTTTTCCACCCAACCAAGGGGCTCGAATAATAATAAGAAACCTATAAGTTTATTCGATACAGGTGAATAGAGTATTTGTTGGAATATTTTCAAATATTTATAGTATCCCAATAACTATAAATGAATGGGTGTAATTAATCAAAAGATAAAACTTTTGGTCATTGGTCAAAAGTTATATCATTTGATTTTTTTTTTTAAAAAGAATTATAACTATTCAAAAAATATTATTTGAATAGTTACAAAATTAAATGAATAATTATTATTATTTATTTATTCATAAAGACACCTATTGAAAGATGTCTCTATGAAAAGACATGAAAATTCCTATAAATAGGAATGGGATTTCATTTGGAAATCATATCAACAAATTCTAATATTATTTCTTCTCTTCCTTTATTTTCTAATATTATTAGATTATTCTATAAAGTATTGCTGCAGAAATCCTTTGTAGAAATTGAGTTTTTGTTATACATTACTCAGTGCATAGTGGACTATTCTCGTCAGTGCAAAACGCAAATAGTCATTGGCTTCATTGTATCCTCGAGGTTAATTTGCTTGGAACTCGTTTGCACACTGAAGATAAGTGGGGGCGAATATAACCTTAAAGATAGTGGCTTGATACACGCCTTGGAGCCTGTCCTATTTCTTCTTTTTCTTTTCGAGTTCCGATCGTGTGTTCGAGTTTTTTCCTTACCGGAGTTTTGTACTAACAATTTTAAGGTTATATTTCATGATGACTACCACAACACATGAAAGTGGAACAATAAGGGAGTTGGCTTCCAACTTTGTTAAACTTGATCGTTTTGATGGTGGCAATTTTCGACGATGGCAGAAAAAGATGCACTTTTTGTTATCAACTTTGAAGATTGCTTATGTTTTGGATACTCCAAGACCTGAAGAGAATGAAAATGAATCTGTTGCTGCAACCCGAGAAAGACAAAAATGGGACAATGCTGATTACATGTGCATGGGCCACATATTGAATGGTTTATCTGATGGTTTGTTCGACACCTACCAAAACGACGTCACCGCTAAAGAATTATGAGACAAATTGGAGGCAAGATACATGACCGAAGATGTTATAAGTAAGAAATTTCTTGTCAGTCGTTTCAATAATTATCAAATGGTTGATGGTCATTCTGTTATGGAACAATTTCGTGATATTGAAAAGATGCTGAATCAATTTAAGCAATATGATATGAAAATGGATGAAATGATTGTGGTATCCTCCATAATAGACAAACTTCCTCCATCTTGGAAAGACTTTAAAAGAAGTCTAAAACATAAGAAAGAGGAAATATCTCTTGAGGCTTTGGCAAATCATCTTCGTATTGAAGAAGAGTATCGAAAACAAGATCAGAACCTAAACTCTGAAAATGCCAAAGTACATGTTACGGAGGAAGTACAGACTACTAAGCCATTCAAGAGAAAGTTCAATCAGACTGATAGAGCACCTAAGTTCAAAAAGAAACAAAAGGGCTCATGCTATCATTGTGGAAAGCCGGGACATTTCAAGAATGAATGTCGATTTTTAAAGAAGAAATCATCTTCTAAGGCTGATAATAACGAAAAGTTCGTTGCAATGATATCTGAAATTAATATGGCACAAGATGATAATACATGGTGGATTGATACCGGAGCAACGAAACATGTGTGCAAAGACAAAAGCATGTTCACAAAGTTCACACAATGTGAAAATGACAATGTCTTGTACATGGGAAATTCTTCCACCGCAACAATTAAAGGCAAAGGGTCTGTTGAACTACAATTCACTTCTGGAAAGGTTTTAACCTTAAATGATGTCTATTATGTACCAGAAGTTAGGAAAAATTTAGTGTTTGGAAGTCTGTTGAATAAGTTTGGTTTCAAACTTGTTTTTGAGGCTGATAAGTTTATTTTGTCTAAGGGAGGAATTTTTGTGGGAAAAGGGTATATGTATGAAAGCATGTTCAAACTTAATATTATTAATAAGAATAAAAATACTATTTCTGCTTATATGGTTGAATCATTTTGTTTGTGGCATTATAGATTAGGTCATTTGAATTATAGAAAATTTAATGACATGTATAAATTAGATTTAATTCCTGTTTTTAATAATAATATTGAAAAATGCAATACCTGTATGTTGACTAAAATTACAAGAAATCCTTTCCCTAAGGTTAAAAGGAAAACAAAATTGCTTGATTTGATACATAGTGATTTATGTGACTTGTATAATACTCCTACATTAGGTGGAAAGAAATATTTTGTTACTTTTATTGATGATTGTTCTAGATATTGTTATGTATATTTATTGCATTTAAAAGATGAAGCGCTTGATAAATTTAAAGTTTATAAATCTGAAGTTGAACTTCAGTGTGAATCATTTATCAAGTGCTTAAGATCGGATAGAGGTGGAGAATACTATAATCCAAGTTATTTTGAACTCACTGGAATTGTCCATCAAGTTTCAGCCCCTTACACACCACAACAAAATGGTGTAGCTGAAAGGAAAAATAGAGTCTTGATTGAAATGGTAAATTCAATGTTATCATATTCAGGTTTTGGACAGGGTTTTTGGGGAGAAGCTGTTCTAACAGCTTGTCATATATTGAATAGAGTTCCTAATAAGGAAACTAAAATAACCCCCTATGAACAATGGAAGAAAAGGAAACCAAACCTTAATTATTTAAAGGTTTGGGGTTGTAGAGCTATTGTAAAAGTTCCAACACCTAAACGTAAAAAGTTAGGTGAAAGAGGAATTGAATGCATATTTATAGGTTATGCACATAATAGCAAGGCATATAGGTTCATAGTAATTGAACCAAATGATTCAATTTCAATTAATACGGTTATTGAATCAAGAGATGCTATTTTTGATGAAAATATATTTAATTCTATATCAAGACAATTACAACCACAACAATTGATTCATTCTTCAAATGAGAATGAGATTCCATTGAAACAAATTGATAATAATGATGAATCTTGTCAAGAATTAAGAAGAAGTAAGAGGATTAAAAAGGTCAAAGATTTTGGACCAGATTTCATTATGTTTCTTGTAGAAGGAAAAAGTGAAAGTATATGCAATAAGATACCTTATTGTTATAATACCGAATCTGATCCTATTACATTTGAAGAAGCAGTGAAATCTCAAGACTCTGCTTTTTGGAAAGAAGCAATAAATGATGAAATGGATTCAATAATGGGAAATCAAACTTGGATCTTAGTTGATCTTCCACCAGGTTCCAAACCAATAGGTTGTAAATGGATCTTCAAAAAGAAAATGAAGGTCGATGGAACCATTGATAAATTTAAAGCAAGGTTGGTAGCAAAAGGTTTCACACAAAGACAAGGTATTGATTACTTTGATACATATGCTCCAGTAGCAAGAATTGCTACAATTAGACTATTAATATCACTTACCTCTATATATAATTTGGTTGTTCACCAAATGGATGTTAAAACTGCATTTTTAAATGGTGAATTGGAAGAGGAAGTGTACATGGAGCAACCGGAAGGATTTGTTGTTCTAGGACAAGAGCATAAGGTATGTAAGCTTGTTAAATCTTTATATGGGCTTAAACAAGCACCAAAACAATGGCACCAAAAGTTTGACAAGGTTGTTTTAGCTAATGGCTATAAAATAAATGAATCCGATAAGTGCATATATAGTAAACTTGATAATGGAAAGGGTGTTATAATTTGCTTATATGTAGATGACATGCTCATTTTTGGCACGGATTTGGAACAAATAGAAAACACAAAGAAATTCTTGTCAAACAACTTTGCTATGAAGGATATGGGTGTAGCAGATGTTATTCTTGGGATTAAAATAACCCGAGATGAAAGCACTATAGCTTTATCACAATCACATTACATTGAAAATGTGCTTAAAAAGTTTGATCTTTTCAACTGTATACCAGCATCTACACCCATGGATCCTTAATTAAAATTAGTATCTAATGCTGATAGGAAAATTGATCAATTGAAATATGCAAGTCTAATTGGTTGTCTTATGTACATAATGACTTGTACAAGACCAGATATTGCATATGCTATTGGAAAATTGAGTAGATACACAAGCAATCCAAGTAGTTTGCATTGGCAAGCTTTAAATAGAGTACTTAGGTACTTAAAGAAAACTATTAACTATGGATTGTGTTATAATGGATATCCTCCAGTTTTAGAAGGGTATTCAGATGCTAGTTGGATTACAAGTTTGGAAGATCATGCATCTACTAGTGGGTGGATCTTCATTCTTGGTGGAGGAGTCATTTCTTGGGGTTCCAAGAAACAAACATGTATTACTGATTCCACCATGGCAGCAGAATTTATTACATTAGCCGCTGCATCTAAAGAAGCAGAATGGTTAAGAAATTTGCTTTATGATGTACCTTTATGGCTTAAGCCAATTTCACCTATTTCTATCCGTTGTGATAGTGAGGCTACTCTAGCAAAGGCATATAGCCAATTATATAATGGAAAGTCTAGACACATTGGATTAAGACATAGTTATGTCCGACAATTAATCTCTGATGGAGTGATCACTATTAATTATGTGAGGTCAAGTGAAAATTTGGCAGATCCTTTGACAAAAAGTCTTGCTAGAGATGCAGTAAAAAGGACCTCAAAAGGGATGGGACTCAAGCCTATTAATTAGAGTCACCCATGATGGAAACTCGACTCAACGCTTGGTATAACGTCAAGTCTTGAGTTCAATGAGACAAAGTACATCATTAGTATGTGACTGTTAGCACTATAAATAAATCCATCCTAAGATTAAAGTGCTAGGTACCCGTAATGATAAGGGAAGGATGAGTAATGTACTCTTAATGGACCCATAACATAAATATGTTAGAGTGTTATAATTACGGGAACACTTTTGATGGGATCTACCTATGTGAGTGGAAGTGTGGCCGCTTCTAGGAGCTTAAGGGCTTGGCTCTGATAGCACTCATGAAAAGAGGACATAGACACATGGCTATAATAGTGTCCCTAGATACTATGCATTGACTGATGTTGAAATCATTGTGTGAGATGTGTTCAGTTAATCAAATGGAATAGTTGGTTCAAAGCTTAGTCTACCATACAATTTCGATTAACTTTAACATGTTTTCACTAAGTGAAGGTTCAATCGTAAGACACCTTTATTTATGCAAATTGATTTCCAAGAATATCAAAATCTAAATATTTTGAAAATGGGGGGAGATTGTTGGAATATTTTCAAATATTTATAGTATCCCAATAACTATAAATGAATGGGTGTAATTAATCAAAAGATAAAACTTTTGGTCATTGGTCAAAAGTTATATCATTTGATTTTTTTTTAAAAAAAGAATTATAACTATTCAAAAAATATTATTTGAATAGTTACAAAATTAAATGAATAATTATTATTATTTATTTATTCATAAAGACACCTATTGAAAGATGTCTCTATGAAGAGACATGAAAATTCCTATAAATAGGAATGGGATTTCATTTGGAAATCATATCAACAAATTCTAATATTATTTCTTCTCTTCCTTCATTTTCTAATATTATTAGATTATTCTATAAAGTATTGCTGCAGAAATCCTTTGTAGAAATTGAGTTTTTGTTATACATTACTCAGTGCATAGTGGACTATTCTCGTCAGTGCAAAACGCAAATAGTCATTGGCTTCATTGTATCCTCGAGGTTAATTTGCTTGGAACTCGTTTGCACACTGAAGATAAGTGGGGGCGGATATAACCTTAAAGATAGTGGCTTGATACACGCCTTGGAGCCTGTCCTATTTCTTCTTTTTCTTTTCGAGTTCCGATCGTGTGTTCGAGTTTTTTCCTTATCGGAGTTTTGTACTAACAATATTATATCATCTTTGCTACAACAATAGTTCCTACCATGACTTGCTATTATCTCTTTAATGCAACTGTTTCCCACCACTGCCGCCTGCTCTTACGACAAACAAAATACAAAATAAAATAAAAATAAAACAGCTATCAAAAGGTCTTGCCAATTGAACTTTGCCAACTTATGTCCTATAATCTCCATAATTGAGACTCCCCCTTCTTTTTTTTTTTTTTTTTGATGTGATTCCACTAGTTTAGACAAGATCTTCCTCTTTTGCATGGTCTTCGTTCTGGAAATAGTATCTATGGAATTCAATATTATTCAAACGCCAGCCTTTGGGTGTCAACTAAAGAAGCATATTGCCCCTTCCTAGCAAGCAATTCCAAATGGGACCCAAGTTCTGCTATCTGGCCATTTGAGCAAAGAGCAATTTGATGGGCATTCTGAACTGTGCTTAATCTATGAGCAATCACTAATGTTGTTCTGCCTTCCATTAGATGATTCAAAGCATCCTGTACCAGGCGCTCACTAACGGCATCCAAAGCACTTGTTGCCTGCAACAATAAAATATTGAAATGGCATGCATTTATTTTATGCTTGCTAAATGGAAATCGAGTTCCATAATATGTCAAAAATAAATTAAGAAAGCCTTCACTAAGAGACATACAGGCCTGGCATAGCAGTAATGCTTTAGTTTCATGTCTTCTGTCACGGTGAGAATGACCAGCATGGCAAGAATGTACAAATGCACAAGGCAAATGAAAATATTACCTCATCGAGGATCAGGATTGGAGCATTCTTGAGAAGAGCTCTCGCTATTGCAATTCTCTGAAGACGAAAAAATAAGAATGATCAGTGCTTTCACCCTGTCCTCTCATTCATGCATACAACCACACATGTAAATAATCTTAAGCATGGACTAGCACCATGCATGTCTAGATAACCTCTTAGTACAGTACCTGCCTCTGTCCTCCACTCAGCAAGCCTCCACGCTCACCAACCAGTGTGTCATAGCCCTTTCAATCAACAAAACTTAGAAGAAAATAAAATTGCTTGCAAAATAAGAGAACAGCTGCATAGATTGAATCAACGAACCTGTGGAAGAGAAATTATAAATTCGTGAGCATTTGCAGCTTTGGCAGCCTTAATAATGTCGTTCTTGGATACAATATCGTCTGGAAGCCCATATGCAATATTTTCTCCAACAGAGACAGAAAAGAGAACAGGTTCCTGTGTCATTTTATCCGTATTAACATTGAGAAATGCCACAATAAAATGTCTCATAAAGAAATTCCTTAAGGATAATCAGCACAACTTGTTTACAGTTATATAAGTTTTATATTACATCCAAGCTTAATCCACCAAACCCAACCTATTCCTTAACCTAAAAAGCCTGCTACGGTAATCCAGCAAGAAAATGCTATGAATCAAGTGCACCTAATTAACAACAAAATTCAGCAGAGGTAAAACATTAATGATGCTAGTTTTGAATAAGATGCTTCTGTAAACTTTTGCATCTAAAGAAACGCACCATTGCATTAAACATATCATATATGTATATATAATCATGGGTAGCAGCCTGGACTAAATTGTCTATTCTGATTGGTATAAACTTGTCATATTTCCTTTCAGTAAACTGAATCGGAAACAGTCATAATACTAAACATACAATTCAAAGCTTTGCTTTCTAACCAGAAAAGGAATTATTCTATGAACAAGTTGAATGGTCAGCCTATACAGCAAGTAGAACAGGTCAATTGATTAATCATGCAGAGGTTCAGAAGGCGGGAATGTTTTACTCCAGGAGAACCATGCTTTCATATGTAAGCACTAAATAATTATTTATTCCCAAATAGTTAAATTATACTTGATTCACTATTGAAACAACTCGGGCCCATTCACTCTTGTCAGATGTCCGAACATCCTCTCCAGAAACAGTTATACGACCTCTGGTTGGCTGCAAGAACAAAATGTAAATTTGTTTGCAATAATATGTTAGATCACACTATGCTTTGACAAGAGAACGAGAAACCAACAAGTACAATTGCTTGCAAACCTCATAAAAGCGTGCCAATAGTTGTACTATTGTGCTTTTGCCAGAACCACTTGAACCCACTAGGGCAGTCACAGTTCCACATTTTAGAGTCAAATTAAGACCATTAAGAATTTCCACATCGGGCCTTAAAGGATAAGAAAAGTGTACATCTGCAGCACAAGCAGGTACATTAGTTTGTGCAGTATGATATGCATGTATCTTTGATCACTGTTCCAAGATTATATTTATCTGCAGTGATTTGGACAAGCTTAACAGTTTCGATAAAATTTGTTGCAAAAGAGAAATTATGGTCACATGTATGATACTTCCTCATTTTACCTAAAAAATTTAGAAATAGAATTTTATCATGTGGAAGGCAAATAGCTTAAGCTTAAGGCTAATAAGAAGAAACAATTCCTTCAAAAATACAAGAGTGCCTTGAAATTAAGCAGTTCGAAGTCAATATACCTTCCAGAGCAACATCGCCTGACCAAGCTAATCTTCCCACATCACTTGTTGATTTCAGTGCTGACATGTAATGTGAATCTAATTGTTGGCTTTTCCCAAAAGCACCATTGGAGATGAATAATTGGATATTTTCATCATCTTCTTTCTTCTGGATATCTTTTTCCAGACCATAAGCAAGTGCTGCATCTATTTCTGCTCCAGATATAACAGAGTTAATCCTCTCAACCGCAGCAAAAGTTCCTCGAAGGTCTCCAAATGTATTAACCAGCCCTTGCACCTGTATGAGAATTACATTAGATAGCACGTATCAAAAGGTATAAATAAGTGAGTGCAGAGAGAAAAGGGACTCACAGCAAAGGTTAAAGTGAAAGTGTATCCGATGAATGAAGCCACGGTTCCAACAGACAGTTCACCCTGCAATCAGCATATATGAATGAGAGAGAGAGAGATAAGCTCAGGAAAATGGTTGAAGGCACACAAAATTAACACGGAGGGTGGAAAGAAAATTGGAAAGATGAAAATTGAAGGGTTAGAAAAAGAAAGATGGAAAATATAAATTTTCTTTTCATAGGTGTGCTTGGTAGGAAAGATGGAAAAATTGAAAGAAAAAATAATTTTATTTCCATCCATTGCTTGATTGAGTTGAAAAATGAAAGGAAAGAAAATAAAACTGTTGAAAAATGAATAGTTTTGAACTAAGATAAACTTCTTTTCCATTTTCCCTCCTAGCTTGGTTTTTATGCATTAGGATAGAAAATGATAATCTCTCCTATTTTCTTTCGTTACAAGCACAGTCAAAATTTATTTTCTTCCACTTTTCCACTCCCTCCTTCTATCCCTTTACTTTTCCACCCAACCAAGACACCCTTAAAGAAAGGGCATCCCAAGGTCAAAATGCTCCTTCTATCCCTTTACTTTTCCACCCAACCAAGACACCCTTAAAGAAAGGGCATCCCAAGGTCAAAATGCTTACCGCCTTCACTTTGCTTCCTCCAAGGCAGTATAAGGCCAGTAAAGAAATATAAATAGCAACCCTAGTCAAAGATTCATTTATGGATTTGAAAGTCCCAAGCTTTATACCACTTCTCTGATATGCAAGAACCTGCCAAAACCCTTTAAAGTATACGTTGTGTGCACAAAAGAACATTCAACCAAGCTTATGTAGAGACAATAAAAGTTTAAGAGATACATAAAATAGCGAATGATTAATATCTTACCTGGCTACCAAACATTAACATTTGACGTTTTTCCCCACCAAAAGATCTTACCTATGACAACCAACGTTATTATTTCAATCATCAAGCTTGCATCAAAGCTTTCACCAAGAATTTTTCTTAATGTAACACAAGGATGTCAAGTGATGACATTGTCAATTTTGGAGTTCAAGGAAATCAATTTTCTATCAGTAGATATCCATATCAGTAGGTAGCTGGCCAGAGCATTTTAAGAACATACAGTTCGAATTGCAGAAAACGTTTCTGTTACACAGTCGGACATAGAAGCTTGGGCCATTCCATGAGCTTTAAATACAGGTACAGTTGATCGCTTGTATATAGCTAGAAAGAATCAACCATCACCGTCAAAAACAGATAAAAAGACATGACCAAGCATATGTATGTGATGCGTGCCCAATTGCAATCAAGATATGGACTAGGATCCCATGAAGAAAAGTAATTAATTTTCTTCTACCAAGCTCAATAGCTACCTTTTGGGGTGCAGTTCTCTAAAGGTTTGTATCAATTGGTATTAGATCCAACCACTATGTCTCTCAGTTATAATCGTGCAGCATGCCAGTACTGCAGAGTGCAGTGAACGAATATGTGCTCAACTATAAGGCATGTTCTCCGAAGGTCCAGTATGACACATTTTTCACAAAGGGGGAGGTAATTATTAACACAGGAAATTCAGGTGGTGTGAGAGGAAACAGGGTTAAGAAAATATTCATATTTGTGAAACATGACAAATGGAGAATTGTTTAGTAAAGAAAGGCTAAACTTGTAATAGACTACAACATTAAACTCTCAAAACCATTGATAACCCCACCTTCGACAGCAACAAAATGAGACAAGTATCACTTATGTGGTAAAGAATAAATTCAAACAACGAACAAACATACTGAACATAAACATGTGTAAACAGACTGTATTTACCAACCGAAACCGACACAAAAAGCATCAAAAGGCCTAGAATTGGGGCTAGTTGAGGAGACAGTGCAAACAGTATGCAGATCGTCCCAACAACCTACAACAACATTAAACAATCAACAAAAAGTGAGATAACAAATAATCCATTCTACAAAATCACACATGAATATTTCCTGGAAATGCAAAGGTAAACATAATATAAATTCTGCTAAAATTTAGAAATCCAGGAACTTTTAACTGCAATATTAGTGACGGAAGAATTACGTCCACCAGAGTCAGATAATACGAACTACTACATGCTTAATTTTAGGCAACATCTAGCCCACTTTTACTTTAGTATATAGTGGCTTGCCTCAGAAAGTGCCCTGAAACCACGATCCCTTGAAATGTTCTCACTGACAACATCTTTTAAAGATCCCAAATCAGATGTCAGCAAACCACTGAGCTCACCAACCTGTAAGAAGCAAATGTAGAAAACAGCATCTAACAAAATAAATAAATAAATAAATAAAACAGCTTTCTTAAATTTACTATTTCCAAACCTTGTATCGATCAAAAAACTCCGCCTGTGCATTAACATACAAAAAAAATCAATTAGAAAATATAGTACTGCTACTGTTACAATTTAAATTACGAATCCCTTGAGAAGATGATTTAAAGTAATCATAAGTTATACATACCTTTTGAATCAGAACTCTTCTAAAAATCTGAGCTCGAAGTGTTGACATAACTGTCTCCCATAAGGTATTCATATTTACCACAAATATAACTGTGAAAATCGGCTCCAATGAGTATAGAAGCCCCACTTTGCTAAGCAGCTTCCATAACGGCTCCTTTCTGGCGCCTATGAGCACTTCGAAGAATCGTCCTGTACATTTCCTCAATCTTAATTAAATAGCGTGAGCATCTCCTGTTTCTTCTTAACTTAAAAATTAAAAAAAATCCTTACCAGAAAATATAGGCATTGAAAGAGTACAGGTGGTGCCGCCAACCAGAGCCAAGACCGAAATACTGATTCTGAGTTTATGTTGGACAAGAAGACTCAATAGAAGCCTCCAGCTTATCAATTTCGGTGGCTCAGCTCCAACAGTGTCAGTCTTCGAACCGTTTATCCTTGGGTCAGACTCGCTCACTATCGGAGGACCGGTAACGTAAGCGCGGGATTCTAAACTCGAGATATTCTTCAATCTTGAGGATTTTGTCGGTGGAAGGAGTGAAAATGGCGCGAAAGTACATGATTGGTGCAAACTGAGTTTGAGTTTGCTCGCGTGTCGGGTCCTAGTGGAGAAGCCCGTCGAGCTGATTTTTTGAAGGAGAGGTGAGGTTACAAAGGCGGAGGCAGTGGCCATGGACATGAATACGAAAGAAAGGGGAAGAGAGAGATAATCTGATTTTTGAGAACTTTTGTCCAAATTCTTATTTTAATAGTATTCGCTAGAAGTTAACGGTTTTATAACGTGTTTTTTCACGCTGAAGCAACAGCTTTGGAAGAGAGTAGAGCAACGACGCCCTAAACAGATGGTCAAAGTATATTTAAATTTTTTTTTTAAATTTAAATAATATTAAAAAAAATATTTTTTTTTTTACACTTTCAAAAATTATCTATCATTTTTTTTTGAACTTTACTATTTAAAAAATTAATTAATTATTAACTTGGTATAACTTGAGTTGATAAATAATATAAGTTTAAGGGTTAAAAAAATAAAAAAATAAATAAAAATTAAAATAATTTTTTTATGAAATTGGATGGGAAAATATGTTATTATATTAAATTAAAGACTGAATCACTATTGACATTAAGTATTCATGAGATTTTGGTCTACAGGTTGTGCTGTGAGCTCAAAACAAAAATTTAGTAAAAAGTTTTTACATATTCAACCACTGATAGATTAATAGTAATATTTCTAAAGGTTTACAGTAATCTACGTCGTGCAATTAGATAATTTGGTGTGCGTGAATCCTCATTATTAGATTAAGATTTTTTAACTGTTAACAAAAATTTAACATACAACAATATTTTCAACATATAACAATATTCCTTGTTTCCCATCGTTTTCGTAATTTGAACAATTATACTGTAAATAAATAGAATTTTCTGCGTATATTAAAAACATATTAAAAATAAGATATAAAGTATTGTTTAAATTATTGTTTTAAAAATATTTTAAAATGTTGGCAACCGTTTTTGAAATTTTAACTGGTATATTTAAATATAATTATAAAAATATAGAATTTTATATAGACTTCTAAAATTTGAAAATAAAGAGAAAATTAAATTTATTTTTTTAAAATATTTTAAAAATTGGGATTTAAATATTTTATACAAGTTTAAATAAATTAAATAGAAATTAGTTTTTTTTTTAAAATCCATTACAAAATTTGTAGTGCTATATTGAAATCTCTAACTAAAAGCAAAATTAATAATCAATTACACCATTAAATATTTTGGACTACTATTAGGAAATTTGAAATATATTAGTCAATTCAAAAATCATTATTGTAAAATCTAAAAATTTAAAGGATACAAAATTTTGTAACGAATACCAAAACATACATAAGAGATATTGGTATGCACAACAATATTTGTGTATATTTGTATAACTGAAAGGAAACTTGGTATTTGGTTAGTATTTTGATATTCGTGAGAAATAATTGCTATTTGCTCTATGAGATTGGTATCCATAAGTAATTTTTATTATTTGGTCATAGGCTTTGGTACCCTTTAGAAATGATGGCATTTTATTAGAGCTTTCACAAATTTACATTGAATAACAAAATCTGTTTGAATATGTTTATTGACTTCTAAGGCACATTATTCATACTTATCTCCTTTGCTATGCTTGGGTTTCATCTTTTTTCGATTTTGTTGTGAGATATTAGTGTTAGAAAAATTTTGAAATAAAAAAATTTGAAATAAAAAGAGAGTACTCTTTTAGTTTAGTAAATGGTATATTTTCACAAGTATTTCTCAAAAAAAAAAGGTGGTGGGATTAATTTTTTGGAAGATTCGGGTGAGGGAAGAAGAATATGACTTTATCAGTTAGAAAACCAAGTCTTTGCTAGAAATTTTAGTATTTGGTTAGAGATATTGCTAACAATGTAGATATTAGTATACGTTTTGTATTAGTTAGAAATTATGGAATTATGTTAAAGATGTTGATATGGGTAACAACATTTGTGTACCTGATACGTAAGAAATTTTGCTATTTGATTTAGGGTATACGTAAGAAATTTTGCTATTTGATTTAGGGTATTTGGTACCCGTTAAAGATGATGATATTTTTTTAGAGTTTTCACAAATTTATATGGAGTAACAAAATCTATAACGAAATTAAAAAATCCCTAATACAAAACCCAAAAATCTAATACATACAGAATTTTGCAACGAATACTAAAATATGCGTGAGATGTGAGCAACTTTTCTCTTGAAAATATTTTTGTAACACCCCTTACCTGTACCCGAGACCAGGACAAGGTACGAGGCATTACAGAATATAAACAGGGTATTTTCAAAAAATACGGGTCATAAAATTTAATTCCATATTAAAATCGATCAAACAAAATTATTTTGACCTTATCATGGACCTACGAGGTCCAAAACATACATTAGAGGTAACCCGGAACTAAACCTAGAACTTAAGAAAATTCTAAGAAAGTTTCTAGGTTTAAGCTTCACACGCTCGTGTGGAGGCAATGCACACGCCCGTGTGCTTTGGGACACGTTCGTGTCCCTTATCTGTGTGGAATTTTTAGAATTTATTTTTCATTTCAAACCTACAGGGGTTTTTACACAGGCAAGCACACGCCCGTGTCCTTGGCCCGTGTCCCTCACACGACCTAGACACGCCCGTGTCATCGCCCATGTCCAAAAACATGGACATTCTATTTATAACGTCATTATTCATTTAGGGGCACACGGCCAAGGCACACGCCCGTGCGCTAGGCCGTGTCCTCCACACGGTTGAGACACACAGCCGTGTCTCTACTCGTGTGTTTACCACCATGCATACTGACTTAGAAATTTTCAGTGCAGGGGACACACGGCCATTCAACACGCCCATGGGGAAGACCGTGTGTCACACACAGCCTAAACACATGCCCGTGTGTCTACCCGTGTGGACCTTTTTGGAGGCTATTTTCCAAGCCAATGGTCACCTTCAATCACTTATACATTCAAACATACTATATAACATGCAACATGACACATTGGTGCACTCAACATTCCACATCATGGCACTCTCACATCTTCATAATGTCATTTTATTGCACACTCATTTTCTACACCATTTAGAAGCATTCCACAACAATTTCATGCATTATTAAACTTGTTACCATAACTTCAATTTGTGTATTCATGCACATAATCCTTTTAAGATATTTGGTCATCCCTTATACTTTAGCACCAGATTTATACTTTACCATACATTCATCGATCAACCACACATCACATCATTATCATGCATTCACCAAGCAATAACATGTCTTACCATCAAAACACTAGCACATGCATGCATAGGTAATTAGATTACAACCCAAATCATCAAGTATGAGCAATATCACATGGCTATTACAAAATGAATCATCATTATCATAGGCCTTCATAAATTGGTCAAATAGCACGACACATATCACAAAATGACCAAGTTTCCTATATATGCCATACTCAAAATAATGATTTCACTATACCCAATAGGCTTTTGATAGTGTGATCGAGTACTCCGACAGCTTTCGACCCCTGAGCTAGCTTGGCGAAACCACAAAGGATGAAAAAAGAGAGAGGAGTAAACATTAAAGCTTAGTAAGTCCACATGCAAACAATATGCAATAGTGGTAAACAATTAACATGCAAAAACATGATAATATATACATAAAGATTATCATTCAAACCTCTTTGTTTACTCATCATATGCACATATATATACATGCTCATCGTAAACCGATCTTTATTAAAGCATTACTCATAGGTCTAGCATACATACCTGTACTCATCGTAAGTATCCATAACCATACCTCTTTCATATGTCCTTCTCGGGACTCTCATTATATTCTTTACAATACCCGTTGAACATTCGGAATACTATTGGATACACGGAAACCTTGAACATAAGTGCCTCATATACAAACATAGCCGAAGCTACCACATAACATGTAACACATCCCTAATGAACTCAGACCTCTCAACGATCTCGGATGTTACATGAATCACATCCACCATGAACTCAAACCTCTCAACGAGCTCGAATGTTTGCATCCATAATGAACTCAAACCTTTCAACGAGCTCGGATGCCACACATCTCACGAATGCAGACCACTCAATGAGTTCAGACTCATTAGTTCCCAGTGACATGTCATGTTACTTGTATCCTAAATTATTCCTAAGGTTCAAACAGGATTTTTTCTCACTTGCATATAGTATCTCCATCGTACTGGCTCGTAACATCATAAATCACGACCATATTAACATTCATGCTTTCATAGCAATCAATAAGCATATAATTCATAATTATTATAAAGCATTTATCACATTATATTAAAGCATTTAAAACATACCACCATACCACATTATTTGCATATGTACTTACCTCGGTACAAAACGGTGGTAATCGAGCCTAGTCGTCGTGTATTTTATTCTTTCCTCGATCAAGTCCCGATTCATGTTTTTCTTGATCTATAATGCTAAATTTAACTTATTTATTATTCACATTATTTAAACGGGTCCATAAAATGTACTTTTACAAATTTACATTTTGACCCCTAAACTTTCACATATTTACGATTTAGCCCCTAGGCTCGTAAAATGAAATGCATGCATTTTCTTGATTACCCAAGCTTGGCCGAACCTTTTCTATGCACATATTAGCCCATGTTTTCTTTTATTTCACATTATTTGTAACATCCCGAAATATGGTCTAGTTGGAATAATGGTTTCAAGACCATAAATCCGAAGTTAAAATATTTAGATTTTGATCATTATGAGATCTAGAATATAAGATTATATGTGGTAAAGTTTCATGAGGAAATTTTAAGAATAAAGTGTCCAATTACAAAATAAGGACTAAATTGAATAAGATGCAAAACTTGGGTTTTAGGTGAAATTTGTGAGAAATTATTTTGAAATATGAATTAGAAGGTCCTAAAGAGAAATTTTCCCAATTTGTAATTTTTTGGACAAATATGGACATCTATGGAAATTTTTGTAAGTTTAGTGAGTAAAGGCATTTTGGTCATTTGGATATCAAATGAATTAAAAAGCGAAAAAGAGCTAAAAATCAGCTCATCTTTCTCATGTTGCTGTCAAAAATTCAAAGGTACCATAGCTAGGGTTTCTTCAACTTTCAAGCTTGATAGTAAGTCAATCCTAGCCCAGTTTTTAATGTTCTTTGTATTTTTGACATCCTTGCAACTTGCTCTCTTCATTTCTACCCATATTTCATGTTAGGGTTTATTTTTAGAAAATTACCCATGCATAAGTTAGATGTATTTTAGTGGATTATGGAAGAATATGATAGTTTAAGGTATGGAGAACAACTTTTGTTAAGAGATTTTGCATGGAAACCCTAAAAAAGACTTATTTGTAAAAGTTATGAAAATGGGTACAAAAGTGTGAAATGAAGGAAAGTATGGGCTGCTTTAAGTACAAGAGGTATTCGGCTAGGCTTGGGTAACCGAAAAATCACTTGCATTTCTTCATACAAGCCTAAGGACTAATTTGTGAATAAGTGAAAGTTTAGGGGTGAAAAGGGTAATTTTATCAAAGCATGAATTTAGGGTCGATTTGAGTAATGTATGAAGTTAACGAGCTAAATTTGTTATGATAGATCAAGAAAGATGAGAACCGAGTCTTGATAAAGGTAAGAACAAAGTGTACGAGGCATAGGCACTATTTCAAATATTTTGTACCAAGGTAAGTACATGTACAAATAAATACCTTAATTAATGTTTTAAATGTTTAAATAACATATGGGTAATTAATATATTATTTGGTTACTTGGTTGCTATAATATGTTTTGATGTTTTATTCTTATGTTACAAGTGTTGCCATGTTAGCATTTGTATATGATAAGGTCATATGTTATAAGGCCAACATTCCGAGAATGTTCGACAAAGAGACGTAAGTCCGAAAATCCTGTTTGAACTTAGGAATAGGTAAGGATACAAGTGACATGTCACTAGGATAGCTATGCAAGTATGAGCTCGTTTGATGACATGATACATGCTAGGTCCGAGAGCTTGTATAGCCCCGTTGAGAGGCATGTAATTATGTGGTACACGCTAGGTCCGGGAGCTTATGTAGCCCTGTTGAGAGGCGTGGTAATGTGATGCATGCTAGGTCCAGGTGCTCATATGTAGCCCTATTGAGAGGCGTGCTATGTCGTGATTATGGCACTTCAGTGCATTTATATCCGAGTATCCTATTTGTTATTCCAAATGTTCAGCGGGTAATGTATACGAGGTTCGAACGTAAACTAAGTAAAATGCAGATGTGTACAGGGGAGCAAAGGTATGTGTTTAATCTGTGTACTTCTACGACTATGATCATCCATGGCAATATATGTTTTTATGTATTATGCTTATAAAGAAAATTTAGATCACATGTTTGATGAAAGGTATGAAAAAGTCATTCATTTAGGTGTTTTCACTAAAAATCACCTAATAAAAGATGTTCATTGTAAACGCCCAAATTTGACCAGGTCTTAATACCAACAAGCCCAAATCAAACCAAACACTACCCTAGCCCAAAATTTTACAAGCCCATAACCCAAAAAAAGAAAAAAAAGCAAAAACAGAAAAAAGAAACCTAGCAGCAGTATGCGCCGTTCCCCACGTGCCTGGTTAGCGCGTTCAATGCTCGAGGCTTAACTACTCCCTGGCTTCGTCCCATCGCTTCCAAAGACCTGCAAACAGCGAGAAAAGAGGAGAGATAACAGCAAAGAAACATAAAAAGGGAAACAATAGCCTAGCAATAAAAAGTAGCATGAACAATAGCAAGAAAGATTGTAAAAATTGGCTATAAAGCCACCAAAAGCAGATTGTAAAAGAGAGTTTTTTTTGAGAAATCAAAGAGCAAAAAAACAATTTCAATAGCGATCAAAAAGTCAGATTCAAAGTAAAAAGGTGTATTTTCGTTCAGTTCTTTGTTTATTTGAAATACAAAAAGGCAATAATAACATTAAAAATCCTACCTTGACGCGTTTTCGGTAGTCGGTGGAGGGTCTCCGGCAACCCAAACGTCGTGGAACCCATTTGGGTTCCGACGAGGTCGGAAAAGGCCACGAAAATGAAGGCGTTTCCTTGATGATTCACACCTTTTCCCCTTAATCCCGCTTTAAACTCTCTAGATCTAGTTTTCCTTTTAGATTTTTTTAACAAAAAAAGGAGGGGAAAAGGTTTGAAAAGGGCATAAAAGGGAGTCAGATCTGTGCGCCCTCAACCACCACTCACGGCGGTATCACAATGGTGTCGGCGATGATGGGTTTCAAACCCTAGCTGAAAAGAAAAGTGGGAAAAAGGAAGTTTCTTCTTTGACTTGTTTTCTTTTTTTAAGAGAACAAATGGCAGAGAAAGAAATGAAACTCATTTAAATGGAAAAGCAAAACGACATTGTTTTGCATCAAGGAGATCGATGGGCTATTTGCCACTTTGATCCTTCTGTTTCTCTGCGACCATCGATTAGATCCCTTCTCCCCTCTATTTTGTTTCTTTTTAATTTTTCCCCAGGATTCTTATGTCTGATCCATTTTAGTCCTACATAAAATGGTGTGCAGAGAAATTAAGGGATAATTTCCCGATCAGTCTTCAATTTATTGCACACATTTAATTCTAGTCCCTATTTCTTTTTCTTTATTTAATTTATTATGAGTTATATTCTATTTTTGTTTAACCTTCAATTCAATCCCTTTCATGGTCTCATTTATTATTATTTAAGATTTTAAATTTCATTTTAATTTCAATTTACCTTTTCTAATTCTGTTTAAGTTTCAATTCTATCATTTGATTATTTATGTTCATTTTCTTTATATTTTTTTATTGTTTATTATCCTTTTAAATACCTAGGTTTAATATTATTTATATTCTTTTACTTTTAAAATACTTAACATTACTGTTATGTATATTTGTTTTTATTTTTGTACTAAATTTCATCATTTGTCATTATTCTTATTTTTTTCTCGTTGCTTATTTATTTCTTTACTTATTTTTTATACCTTCATATTTTATTTATTTTTCTTCATCACGCATGTTCCATTTTTATTTTAATCATTTATTATTACTATTACTTTTATTATTACTGTTTCTATTATTGTTTTTCTATTACTATTTATGTTATTGTTGGCACTATTTGTAATACCCTGAAAATTTTTACAGTAAGATATTATTCTTGATATAGTAAAATAAGAAAATAAAGTGACAAAAAGGGAAATTTTGAGTTATGTCAATATTGAGAAGTATATTATGATATATTAATTCAAGAAAGGACAAAATTGTAAAAGTGAGAAAAGTTTTGTTGCACAAGAGTAAATATTCATAATTTGAGGGGTTAAAGTGTAAATATGAAAAAGTTGAAGGACCAATAGTGTAAATAATTTAAGAGTGGAATGATCTAGAAACTAAGAAAAATGGATGAATTAGGACCAAATTGAATAGATGAAGAACTATGAGGGACTAAATTGTAATTTTACCAAATTAAATGATGACTCAATGATGGAATTTTAAAAGATAATGAAGGGCAAAATGGTCAATTGGAAGAGAGAGAAATCTAGAAAGTAATAATGATGCTAGAGATATTTTGATATTTTATAATTATTTAATTAGATAAATATTATTTTATTAATATTTTAATAAGATATTTTATTATTATTTTATTAGTATGTAAAGAAAGAAAGATGAGAAATTCTCATCCATATTTTCCCATGCACTAACGTGAGAGAAAAAGAGGAAGAAAGAAAGTTTTGCTTTCTTTACAATTTAGTCCTTTTACCAAAAATTCACCATTTTCACCCAAAAATCAAATGAATTTCCATAGCTACCAAGAGACAAAAATGTTAAGGAGAGCATGGAGAGTTAGAATATCAAGTTGAATTCAAGAAATAGAAGCTGGAGGAGAGAGAAAATCAAGTTAAAGATTAGTATCAATAGAACAAGGTAAGTATATCAAGATTTCAATATGTTTTTAAGTTTGTTATTATTGACAAAGCATGGAAATAATGTTATAGTAGAGTTTTCTTACATAAGGTCCTATGTTTTTGATATGTTAGTGAAGAGAAAATAAGAGAAAGTGATGAGAAATGGTGTAGAAAAAGAAAATAAGGGTGTTATAACATGGTAATTAATAGCTTGCATAAAAACAGTTTGGACAGCAGCAGTAGACTAACTTTGAAAAATCACCATAAATTGTAGAAATCGAATTAGAAGATAAAAAAATATGGAATTAAATATTATTGAGTATAGTTTCTCATAGAAGAAATAGTGTAAGAAATGGATTTGTAAATTTTTAGATATAATGAATTTTGTGAGACAAGGTTAGAATGAATTCGGGTTCCCATGTTCTGACTTTGAAAAATCATAAAAAATCGAATAAAAATAATTAGGGGCTTAAATTTATATGTATAAAATCATTAATGAGTATATTTTTAATAGAAACAAACAAGAACATCATTTTAATTCTGTATGAGGAGATAATTAATTTTTGGTGAAGAAAGGTCAGAACTGTCAGACAGCAGAATAGGGGTAACTTTAAAGAATAAACTGTACTTATTGGCTAAACCAAAAATTCTGAAATTTTTATGGTAAGAATATATATGAGTCTAGATTCAGGGAAAATTATTAGATATTAATTTGGAGTTCTATAGATCCATATATAAATAATTTAGTGACTATGATGCAGATAGACAACTTGAATATTCATAAAAGTAAATAATAAAAATTATGGATAATGTTACTTACAAGTGTGTTATCTACATTAAGGATGTGGAATGGAGAGGAGGAGGAGGAAAAATATGTATGAATATTCATCTAGCATGGCTAATTTGCATATTTTAGGCTCAGGGACTAAATTGAATAGAAGTAAAACTTTATGGGCAATTTTGTAAACATGTCAAAAATGACCAAATTGCATGAAATGGATTATTTTATTATTTAAATTAAAAAATTGAATGAAATTATTAATTTAGTTCAAGATCGGGGGAAAACATGTTTTAGGGATTAAATTGAAAAGTGTTGAAATTATGAAAAATTCTGATATTTTATAGAATTCATGGATTGTTATCAATATATATGAGAATAATAGCTGGAAATAAGGATTAAATTGCAAGAATTTTATTTTCCTGACCCTAAGGATGAAATCGTCATTAATTAAAAGTTTAGGGGCAAAATGGTAATTTTGCCTAGAGCATTAGTTAAATGCATTAGAATATGAAATGAATGAAAATGATGATCAAATTTATTTATAAAGATCCGGACGACTCAAGTATGAGACTTGATCGTGGAAAAGAAAAGATATCAGATTAATGAAATTATAAACACAAACAAGCAATGAGGTAAGTTCGTGTAACTTGAATTATATTCTTAAATGCTTGAGATTGTATGTTATTGATGTGAATATGATTTGAATGTTCATTGTATGAAAATTAATGAAATATTGATATATTTGATAAAATGGGAAAAATCCTGGTTGAATGAAAGGAAAATTCGATGGATCTTTAAAAAGGAATTGACGGTAAAAAAGATCTAGCCCGGACGGGTGATCCTATCCTGATATAGCCCTCCCGAAGAATACGCGTAAAACGGATTTAGCCCAGACGAGTAATCCAAATTAGGGTCTGAATTTAGCCTGAACTGGTAATTCAGATCCAAGCTCATTAGAGTAATTGTCGTTGCAGGGGATTTAGCCTGGACTGGTAATCCGGACAATACTCTATGAGTTTATATTACAGGGGATTTAGCCTGGACTGGTAAAAGGTAATCCCACTGTAAGGATGAGGTTCGCGGGAGTGTGCTCTCTGATATGAAATGTGTAAGACCATTGTTTAAAGATACCATGGTAACCTGTGTGTAAAACCATGGTTGAAAGATACCATGGCAACCTGATATGAAATGTGTAAGACCATGGTTGAAAGATACCATGGCAACCTGATATGAGATGTGTAAGACCATGGTTGAAAGATACCATGGCAATGTGACATGAAAAGAATAAGACCATGGTTGAAAGATACCATGGCATCACGTCAAAGATAAATAAGACCGTGGATGGGAGACGCTATAACATCTGTTGAACAATTGATATTCAGGTAAAATGTATCAGATGACGAATGGTTATATGAAATGGCTGTGTGAAATGTTTACAAGAACTGGTCATATGGAAATATATGTACAAAAGCATTGTATGAAATAATTATGAAAATGGATAAACAAAATAAGTATAAGTACATGGAATCTAATTTATGTTAAGTTTGATATAAGCTATTACCAGAATAAATATACATAAAATATATGGAAATGATGGAGCATAAAATATTGATATAATGAAATGAATGATATATGCTTGTGAAGAAACGGTAAGAGCATGATATGTTTCATGACATGTACGTATATGATTATCTTTGATATGTTGATACAAGAAAATTATGTAAGTTGAGACTATTATTAAACTCAAGTGCAACATGTCGAGAAAATAGATATATCAATGTTGAATTTATATGAGATATGTACAAGTATACTAACAATGTTGTTGTTTGATGCTTATACAAGTGCCAAACTATTGATTGAATAGTAATATATTTATTTTATATGATGCATTGAATCGGTAAGTATTTTAATTTTTTTTAAGTGATCTGCAAATGGTAGTAATGCTCTGAAACCTTGTTCTGGCAGCGGATACGGGTTAGGGGTGTTACACTATTCTTTATTTTATTATTATTATTTATTATTTTATCATTCCTTTCTATTATTGTTATTATTAGTATACTATTATTATTTTTATTAACGTATTATTATTATTTTATACTTTATTATTATATTATTACTATTGCTATCATCATCTTATTAAACTAATTAATTTTATATTGATTTTATCACATTATATATTTTCTTTTTGTATTTATTTACATTATTATTGCTATTACTTTTATTATTATTATTATTATTATTATTATTATTATTATCTTAAAATATAATTGTTCATAATCTCTTATTCACGTAAAATTTTACTATTATCATCCTTACATTATTTTAATCCTTTTTTGTTACTTATTTGTTTTTTGGTACTTTCATGTTTATTTTTATGCATACATAGATTCATGGATCCATACATCTCGATCGGAAAAGAATCAATAGAAAAAGAAAGAATCGGAATTGATCGATATATTTCTGTTTATTTTTATGCATATTCCATTTTCTTTCATGTTTATTTTTTATAAATATCATGGTTTAATTAATATTAGATTTAATTGATAATTGCCATCGCATACTTGTTGTTTTATTATTATAGATATGTCGTTATGTTATTTATTCGTGTTATCATTCTATTATCATTCCAATCACATCATGAGCCATGTTAAAGGTTCATTCTTTACACTAAAATCCAAATGATACGCATGGTTTTAAATATTGCATACATATTTATTTAAATATACAAAAATAGAATAAGGCAATATTCCGTTCTTGGAAATTCGAGAAAATCGTGCCCTAACTTACTGGGTTTCGAATTTTCTCGTTTAATCTAAATAACCAAATATCCTTTTAAATTTTAAATACGTTTTTTTTTAAAATTAAAAGGTAAGCTTATTTCCGGGGGTTTAAACTGTTGTGTCCTAACGTACTGGATGTGACATTTAATTACTTTGAGATAAGAAGGTCTTTAGCATCCGCTTCGATTTATTCAAATATTTTTGTAAAACAAACATTCATAAAAAGGGATCGTAAAAATTAGAAACAAGGCAATATTTTATGTTTGGAAATTTCGAGAAATCGTGCCCTACGTGCTGTGTTTCGATTTATCGTTTGACCGAACAACCGAATATCCTTTTTAAAAGTTCAATGCATGAGTTTTGTAAATCATGAGATGATTTTGGTATCGAAGGTTCGAAATGTCGTGTCCTACATGCTGGATGTGATATTTTATTTCTTTGAAACAAGAGAATCTTAATATCCACTTCGAGTTATCCAAACATTCATAAAAAGGGATCATATTTTAAAATTTATTCTAAAATCTTTTTAACTTTCGACATCAAGACATTAATTAATCAATTAGGTACCAATTTTGGGCATTACGAGGGTGCTAATCCTTTCTCGTACGTAACTGATTCCCGAACCCGTTTTCTCAAATTTCGTAGACCAAAATCATTATTTTAGTAAACCAAAATGTTTTATTAAAATGACCAAATTACTAGGTGATCCGATCACACCTAAACAAAAAAGATTGGTGGCGACTCCCAATTTTCGTTTCCATTTTCAAAACCAAAGTCGATCCCCGTTTTTCAAAAAAATGGTTTCGACATTCATCATGCATCAAACATTCATATTCCTCCATTAATCATCAAAATACAAGCATGTCATGCATGGGTCAATTTTCATACATAAACCCTAGCTCAAAATATAGCTAGAAATGGGTAGATCATGTTACTAGGACTTCAAAAATACAAAGAACATTAAAAATGGGGCTAAGGAACACTTATTATTGACCTTGGAAATGTTGAACAAAACCCTAGCTATGGTGTTTTGTGATTTTTGGCAGCCAAGGAGGAAGATGAACACATTTTTGGTTTGATTTTCCCTTTTTATTCTTTTAATTACCTAATGACCAAAATGCCCTTAGGGTTTCTCTTTCCAATTTTTTTATGCATGTCCATTTTTGTCCAAAATTTTTAAAATTGGTCAAATTTCTAATTAGGACCTTCTAATTCATAATCTAATGCAATTTCATGCTTAAAGCTTCTAGAATGTAAGTTTTGCGCTTTATTCAATTTTGTCCCTAAAATGCAATTAGACATTTTATGCATAGAATTTCTTCATGAAACTTTCACCCAAACATGCATTCATAACATAAACCTCATAATAATCATAAAATAGTTATTTCTATCTCGGATTTATGGTCTCGAAACCACTGTTCTGACTAGGCCCTAATTCAGGATGTTACAATTTTTGACTTTTAGGTAGATTTATTCGTACTCATTTCCATTACTGTAACTAGATTTCCATATTTTTATCACATTGTTCGATTTTTTAGTTTATAAAATTTGAAAGATATTACAAGGAAATTCTTGTGGGTGTTGATTTAAAATCTAAAAAAAAAAAGAAAAGAAAAGGAGAGTAGTATTGAAACTTATTTAATACATGCTATATGTTTAGAAGCATTTGCCCAAAACAAAGTGTTGGGATTAATTGTTTTGTCAAATTCAAGTGAGGAAAGAAAAAGATGATGACTTTACTACTTAGAAAGTTAGGTATTACTTAAAAATTTTAGTATACGGTTAGAGATATTACTAACTATATAGTTATTGGTATATGTTTTGTATCATATAGAAGATATGGAATTGGGTTAGAGATGGTGTGCCAAAGAACATTTGTATATTGAAAAGAAAACTTTGTATTTGGCTAGTATTTTAGTATCCGTGAGAAATCATTTTCTCCTTGGTTAGAGATTTTGGTATGCATAAGAAATTTTGCTATTTGGTTTAGGGTATTTGGTACCCATTAGAAATGGTGGCATTTTGTTAGAGCTTTCACAATTTTATATGGAAAAACAAAATATGTAATGTATTAAAAATCTCGAAAGTAATACCCAAAAATCTAAGACATATATAATATTGTAAGAAATACCAAAATATGCATGAGATGTTAGCAACTCCCCTCTTGTATTATGCTTGAATTTCCATCATTTAGGGTTGCATGGTGAGATATTAATGTTAGCAAAATTTTGAAATATATCACAAGAAAACTCTTGTTGGTATTTAAAATAAAAAAGAAGAAAAAGAGAGTAGTATTGAAACTTTTTGAGTTTACTACATGCTATATTTTCTTAAGTATTTGCCAAAAATAGTGTTGAGATTAATTTTTTTGATAGATTGATCGCTAGCAAACGTACGAATGTTTGGACTAGAAACACTTTAGTAGAAAAATATTAACTTAAAGCAGCAATGTTCGCAAATATGCCGATCAAATTGTAATGTAGTCTTGTACAATGGGGTACACGAAGTACTTCAAGGATTGTGCCAAATAGAAGATGGACTAAATCTAAAACCATCTTCTACAACAACAGGTTTAAACAGTAATCACTAAAAATCATATTACGATAATTACGAATAAAAATTAAGGTGATAAAATAAAATAAAATAAAATTACTAAAAAGAAATTGGTAGACAATGAAATCCCAATTAATAAAGAGAAGATTAAATTGTTTTAGTGCTTTTAATAAACTTCAAAACTCGGGTTTTAGTGAATTAGCTAATATAACTAATAAATTATTACCTTTCGACTTTAATTGATTAATTAATCGGCGAAAACCTACTTATCTTTCAACCTCGTAGTTTAAACCAGGATAAATTATCAGGTGCTCGGTAGACTTACCCTTTCAGCCTATCTACCTATATTACTTCCTAGGGTTATGATACGGAAAGAACGAAGGAAGCAGAAGAAGGATCAAATTCAAGTTGTTCGACTCGAAAAGCAAAGATTTGGATCTGATCTAAAAAACAAAAGAAGAAGAAATAAACAAATTTAGTAATAAAGAAGTCAAAATAGTAAAAGAAGAAATTTGAGAACAAATAACAAATAAAACATATAAATATAAATATAAAAAAATAAATAGACGAAATTTAAAAGTAGAAGATGGATTGAATAAACGGTGGTTATGATGGATAGAAAGATAAATGTCCAATTTAACCTTTTGAGATATAAATCCCAACAAACTCAATTAATGGCTCTAATCAATACTTTAAGAAATAATTCTTGTTAAATTGAAGGGCGAAGAATGGATTCCCATGACTCCTTGAAGAAAATCGAGAAGAAAACTACTTCTAAAAACCACAAGAAAGAAATCTTGCACAAGAAATAAACTCTTAGAGTTGAAAACTTATTAATAAAAACAATTGTTAGCTTAATGAACAATGAAAAAGCCTTTATATAGGCTATCTAAGTACATCCAAATAAAACTTTAAAGTATACTAAAACTTTAATTAGTCTAAAAAAGAAGTAGTTTTAAACACTAAAACTCGAATTAGTCTAAAAAAATAGTTTTAAACAAAACTTTCTTGTTAACATAAAACTCTTAAATAACTTAAAATACTTAATAATTGTAAAAAAATTATAATAAAAAATAATAAAATAATAAGAGATAATAAATACAATATTGGGCTCATGTATAATAAAAATTAAGCCTGGGACCTGAACCCAATATGAAATGCCTAAGCTTGTGGGATTGATTACGGTCTTTAAAATGAAATGCCTAAGCTTATTAACATTCTCCACATGGGCTTATCATCATAGATTGAGAGTTTAGGCCCACAAACAAAATTAACCCTTCTAATTCATCCTCACTCCAAAACCCATCGTCTTGAAGTTTCAACTCTTCTTCTCGAATTCTTTTTTGTGATAAAGTCTTGAACAAATAAGTTGAGGTTTGAATTTAGCTGATTGAATTTGGATCTCGTGATGGGCCTTGAGGGAAACTAATCCCATCTCTATTATGACCTTTGTTTGCACCAAACTGTTCGTATCATTCCCCCTTCTACAAAAGGATTCGTTCTCGAATTTGCAATATCAAAAGGAGAAAGGTCAGCAACATTAAAAGTGGCACTAACATTATACTCATCGAGAAGATCGATTTGATATGCATTGTCGTTGATGCGCTTGAGTACTTGAAAAGGTCCATCACCATGTGGGTTTAACTTCATCTTGCATTTAGTCAAAAATCATTCTTTTTCTAAAATGACCCAAACCCAATCACTAGGCTCAAAGATAACTTGCTTGTGCCCCTTGTTGGCTTTGTTGGCATTCGCTTAATTTATTTTGGTGATTTTTGTTTTGATTTCTCATGCATGGATTTCACCAATTCAACTTTCATCTCCCCATCTAAATTAAAAATGTTTTCTATAGGCAATGGCATAAGATCAAGTATAGTTAGTGGATTAAACCATAAACAAGTTCAAATGGGGAACAACCAGTTGTAGAGTGAATAGATCGATTATATGCAAATTCAATAAATGGAGAATATTCTTCCCAATTTTTAAGGTTCTTACCCACAACGGCTCGTATAATACACATAAGACTTTATTAACTACCTTAGTTTGTCCATCGATTTGGGGGTGACATGTAGAATATAATAATTTAGCACCAAGCTTACCCCACAACACTTTCCAGAAGTGGCTTAGGAACTTTACGTCTCTATCAGATACAATGGTGCGAGGTATCCCATGTAGGTGCACCACCTCTCTAAATAATAGGTCAGCCACATGTGTAACATCATCCGTTTTGCGACAAGGAATAAAGTGAGTCATCTTTGAAAACCTATCGACAATAACAAAAATACTATCTTGACCCCTTTTAGTTTGTGGCAAACTAAGAATGAAATCCATGGATAAGTCTACCCATAGTAAAGAAGGAATCGACAAAGGAGTATAGAGCCCATGAAGCTTTACCTTTGGTTTTGCTTGTTTACAAGCAATACATTTAGAACATACCTTTTCAACGTCTTTCCTCATGTGCAACCAATAAAAATGTTCTTGTAGATATCTAGTGTTTTGACGACACCAAAGTGTCCCATTAAGCCTCCATTATGTGCCTCACGAATTAAAAACTCTCTCATGGAGAATTGTGGAACACATAACCTGTTTAGGCGAAAAAGAAACCCATCTACAAGATAAAACTTGTTAAAGGCACCATTCCCACAATTGCAAAAAAAAAATTGCAAAATCAACATCATTTAAGTAAAACCTTTTATATGATCAAACCCTAAGACTTTAGCATTTAATGTAGTTATCAAAGAATATCTATGAGATAAGGCATCAAAAAATACATTTTCTCTACCTGTTTTGTATTTAATTACATATGAGAATGTCTCTATGAATTCTACCCATCGAGCATGTCTCTTGCTCAACTTACCTTGTCCCTATAACCATTTTAGGGATTCATGATCCGTATGGATAATGAACTCATGAGGCAACAAGTAATGTTGCCAAACTTGTAGAGCTCGAACTAATGCAAGCAACTCCTTGCCGTAAGTTGAGTAGTTTAATTGCGCCCCATTCAGTTTTTCACTGAAATATGAGATTGACCTTTTTTCTTGCATCAACATGACATCAATTCGAATACCTGAAGCATCACATTCAAGTTCAAAAGTATTAGCAAAATCAGGTAATTTAAGAACTGGAACAAAACATAATTTATTCTTTAAGGCTTGAAAAGCCTATTCCTGAGTTTCTCCCCACATCAAACCCACGAAATTTTTAATAACCTCAGTTAATGGGTGGAAATAGTGGAGAAATTCTTCACAAAACCTCTATAAAAACTTGTTAAACCATTGAAAGATCTCACATATAATTGATTTAGGAGTGGGCAACTCCCTAATTTCCTTTACTTTGTCCTTATCGACATAAATACCTTGAGCACTTACTATAAAACCTAAAAAAATTAGTTTATCACAACAAAAAGTGCATTTATCAAGGTTGACAAATAACTTTTCAATTCTCAGAATGTCCAAAATAGATTTAACATGGAAAACATGATCATCTAAAAAAGTTGAGTAAATCAGAATATCATCAAAATATACTACCACAAATTTACCCAAATAAGGCTTAAAACATGATTCATTAATCTCATGAAAGTACTAGGTGCATTAGTTAAACCAAAAGGCATAACAAGCCACTCATGTAATCCAAACTTAGTTTTAAAGACTGTTTTCCATTCTTCCCCTTCCTTCATGCAAATTTGGTGATAACTATTTTTTAAATCAATTTTAGTAAAAAATGTTGAATCATGTAACTCATCAAGCATGTCATCAAGTTTAGGGATTGGATGTCTATACTTTACCATTATTTTGCTGATTGGGTGACAATCAACACACATTCGGAAAAAACTATCCTTCTTAGGCACCAATAGAATAGGGACGACATAAGGGCTCAAACTTTCTCTAATGTACCCCTTTTGTAATAGCTCTTCCACTTGCCTTTGTAATTCCTTTATTGATGCTAGTTTACTTTGGTAAACTGGACGGTTTGGAATGGTTACACTGGGTACTAAGTCAATTTGGTGCTCTATGCCTCGCAGAGGTGGTAAACCTTCAGGTGCCTCATTCAAAACATCATCATAATCCTGCAATAGTGATGTAAAGACACTAAGCAAAAAGTCATTGAGGTTAGCTGAATATAAATAATTTTTCCTAATCATCACAAGGATATATGGTTGTTTGTGATATAGGGCTCTCATCACATCTTTTTTACTTGCGAATAAATTTCACACTTTGTTTTTACCATTAGAGGGTTCACTCACCATTGGGTTGTTTGTATTTTGAATTTTATCACTAATGGTCTCTTTTCTCTCTATCTTTTCAATTATATCTTTCTTCCCTATAACCCCCTCGCAAAACCTTTTCATATTGAGTTGATCATTGTGTACGTCTTTTGGATCCAAAAAGGCCAGAGTAAATTTCTTACCTTTAAACACAAGGGAGTAACGATTCAATTGCCATGGTGCACTACATCATGATCATATTGCCATGGTCTACCAAGAAGCAAATGGGCAGCATGCATGGGAACTACATCACACCAAATCTCGTCAGAATAATTTTGAAATTTTGAGTGCAATTAAGGACTGTTTAACTACCTTAACTTCTGAACCTTCATTAAGCCATTGTAAGTGATATGGTTTAGGGTGTCTTTGACAAGGTAAAGATATAGTATCCATTAAAAAAATTGATCATTACATTGGCACAACTACCACTATCAAAAATAAGATAACACAACTTTCCTTGAATCAAGCACCTCGAGTGGAATATGTTAGTCTGTTACACTTCTTCAGAATCGTCCTTTACTTGAATACTAACAGATTGTCGCACTACAAGACAATGAGACTGAAGCAAATCCTCCCCATCAATAGGAGGTTCTAAAACCTCTTCATATTCTTCCTCATCAGCATAGTCACAAACAATGTTAGTAGCATTTAAATCATCATTCTCAGAATTAGAAATAAGGGTACCATTATTACTTATCAGCATTACCCTTTTATTGGGACAATCACGATCATAATGTCCATTTCATTACATTTGTAGCATTTAACATCATGATAATGATTCGAAATAGGTTTAGAAGAACTACTAGAAGGTACTTATATAATAGAAGAAGTATTTTTAGTTGGTGCCCCATCTTTCCAACTAAGTCACTTAGGTTCGTCTTTAGATGGAGGTAGGTGATTCACTTATGGTAGAATGAATTTCGAGCCCTGAAAAGCACATGTCGATGTACTCCAATTAGACACACAACCCTATGAACAATTCTAAGATTTTCATTTCAATCGTTTTTCAGTCGTACAAGCTTTTTGAACTGCTTTGTCCAAACCAATAAAAGTTTGAATATCTAAAATCTTAGTGATATTTTCATTAAAATCTTAATGATATTTTCATTCAACCCATTTACAAATTGAGCTATAGTATCTTCCTCCTTCTCATCCTTATTAGCTCGTTGCATTAAAATCTCCATTGCATTAAAATATTCTATCACAAATTTATTACCTTGAACAAGATTTTGAAGCTTCTGTTTGTTGACTTATTTTATACTTATTATATTATCCTTATTATGTGACAGCCCTAAAGTGACCCTAGTCGGGAAGTGGTTTCGGGGCCACAAAACCGAGTCATAAAAATAATTAGCTGTCATATTTGATGCTTATTATATGTATATATGCATGTGTGAAAATTGCATGTTTGAATTTTTTCAATTGTAAGTGAATTTTATCAAATAGGACTTATGTGAGAAAATTTAGAAATGTGCTAGGCAAATGTGAAATGGCCTATTAATGCATGTTGTGAAAATGATGGGTTTGCATGTCAATTTACCCAAATTTAAGCTTAGTGGCCGGCCATGCTATGAGTGGAAACATGTCACAAACATGTTATGTTAGTGATGTATGTTAGGAAAAATAAAATAAGGAGTATGGGTAATAAAGAAATGGAAAAAAAAAAGAAAGAATGTGTGTGATTGTCTCCCCCCCCTATTGCCGTGAGTGGAAGAAAAGAAAACAAAAAAAAAAGTGTTCATCCTTTAGTTCATCCTTGGCCGAAAATTCTAAGGAAGAAGGAAGGAGTTCTTGCTTCATGTTTGGTTTGGAAGAGGATTAGGAGGAGGTTCGGCCATACTTGTATCTAGATTAAGGTATGTTGATGTTGTGCCATGAGATTCATGCATGTTTTTAGTTGCTAGCTTGCGTTCTAATTAGCCATGGTTCAAATCTTTGCTATGTCATGGGGATGATATTCGGCCAAGGTGGATTTTGTGTTAATGTCATTGCATGCTAAATGTGAAGCTTGTTAATGATACATGTGATGGTGGATTGATTAACTCTTGGATTTTCTTTTTAGCATTTTTGAGTGAGACATTAAGTTCTTTGTTTAACCATGATCAAAATTGAAATGGTAAGGTGTTGTGATGTATTCGGCCATGGTATATCCATAAGTATGATTTATGCTTATTGCATGGTAGGTAAGATTTGTGTTTTGGATTTATGTTTATGTTTGGTTATAATAAACCTTGTGATTCGGCTCTTACACATATATATATGTTTGCACATGATGTATTGGCATGACATATATAATATCTCAAGGTATATATTTTCATATGATGGTGTTTCGGTTATGGAGTAAATGATGGATGCGTATTGAGTTATAATATGTAATGCATTAGTTAGTAAAATGTATGCCATTTGTGTGTGGTATTAAGTATATAATTGGCCTCAACATAAACATGCATATTCGGCCACATGAATGAGTACATAGGTTGATGTGTTTGTTCGGCCATAGGTAAGCATATTGAAGGATTTATCTTGACTTAGAAAATTCGGCTAAGGAGAATACTAACTAATGTGTTTAGTTTGATTCATGATTCCGTACATATTTGACTTTGATGTCTAATGAATTATATATGGGCTAAGTACCTTGAGTTCCTCTTTTCGATGCTCAAATGATTAAATCAATTTATTTGTTAAATTAAGCTCAAGAGCAAAGGGGAACTAAATCCGATAAAGGGAAGGAAAAAGTGGTCGAATAGCCATCGAAATCGTTCGACAACATCCGAGATTTTGGTTCGTCAGCTATCGGACTCGGGAATTTTGAAGTCGAAGTCGCCCACACTATCAAAGCCCCTTTTGGTACACTTTTGGTTGAACTTTGAAATGGCATGTATAGGACTACCCTTTTTGTTGTGGGTCATGGACCCTTTGGATTTGTATAATTTTGGATAGCCATGCGAAAATGGCTTATATATGTTTGAGCATAATGTTATAATCATTTGGTATGGATATGGTTATTGAGAGGTGTGGATATGCTTAACAAGGATTGGCCACGGGAATGGTTAATCACTATCATAATTTGTGCTATTTAAGCTAAAAGGGCTAGTTGAATCATGGAAACTATGAAATAGGTAAAGTCTACCTTAAAGGCAGATGCTGACAGCAGCAGTGATGTAGATTTGGAAAATCACTAAAAATAGTAGGAATGGAATTAAATAGTGAATAAATTATGTAAATGAACCTTGATGAATCTATTTTCATAGTAAAGTAATGAAACGATCATATGAACAGTATGTTAAGAGATATTCAGGTTCTCGTGAGACAGGGCCAGAACGGTTTCTGGATTCCCTGTTCCGACTTTGGAAATTAATTATAAATTAACCAGAGATAATTAGAAGTCATGCCATATATGCATAGATTCATTTTTGAGTCTAGTTTCTATAGAAACAAACGACACCAGTATTGAAGCCCTGTACAGGGAGATATCCAAGTCGTAATGCGCAAAGGTCAGTGTAGTCGATCCCTGTAACATGGGAGACTTTGACTAATAAACTGTACTAATTGGCCCGACCAAAAATTCTAGAAAAAAAATTTTAGATGCATATATGAGTCTAGTTTCAGGGAAAAATCACGAAACTGATTTTCGAGTCGTGAAACTCAAGATATGATTTTTAAGGTGACAGTGACGCAGTTAGCCAGCTTGCCTGGAAAATTTAAAATGGATTGTGCAAAGAAGTGATTTAAGTCTGCAAACCCCTCGTGTCCGACTCCGGCGACGGACTCGGGTACGGGGTGTTACATATTACTTATTCTATTATAAGTAAATCGAAAAAATAAAGGGTTCTGAAAAATCTGGAAAATTCGAAACTAAGAATAGAAATCTTTGACGAACGGGTCCTGGAATTGTTATTATTTCGACACAAGAAAAGGGTGTGTAAAATTCCTTTTCTTGTGTCGAAGGCTAGAAAGACGAAGAATACTCCCTGTAATTATTTGTTCCCCTCATTTAATTTATTCTTCCTTTCTATTCTCCACTTACTTATCTTATGTTTAGTATCTACTCAAATTGAATTTAGAAAACAAAACCTATTCTGTAACATTTAAATCTGACACTGACAATAGGAATATAATTACACCCCCCAATTTAGTCCAATTTAGATTGAAAAAAGAAAAAAAAAGAGGTAAAGACAAATAGTCTTCTTGTCCTTATAGTAATGAGGTGGTACATATTGTTTTCGCATGATTCGTTTTAAATCATCCCACGAGTCAATGGATCTCTCATGGTTCATTCGTTGGGATTGTAATAATTGCGTCCACCAACTTAAATCATAGCCAGAGAATTCCAAGGTAGCTAATGGAACCTTCTCTTCCTCTAAACATTTGTAATATTCAAACAACAACTCAATTTTATTCAAACAGCTAATGGATCTACTTGTCGTTAAATGGTGGAACACTAAATTTTGGTTTATTCATAGAAAGGTGGCTACGAGAACTAGTACAGAAGGTTACATCACAAGTATGAGAGCCACGTTTAATACGTCCAGAAGACTGTTGTGGCTCATAACCATCATCATAATCATCAGTCTTATCATCATGGTGAAGATGTTGCTCATCATCATCATCATCATCATCATCATCATTGTAAGTTTCCATTCAAGCTAAAGTTTGAGTGAAATTTTGTTGGATTGCTTTGTGATGAAGGACTTGAGCTTCCAATGTGATGAACTTATTTTCCAAGTGTTATTGTGCCTCTTTGAATTCTTGTCGAAGTTTGTCAAGCATTATTGTAAGTTGGTCCATGGTAACTATGGATAGATCATGCTCCTCATCCTTACTACGTGTACGTACCATTATTAGAGGTTGAAATAAAAAAACACTCAGAAAAAAATTATCAAAGAAAATTAAACATCATTGTTATACATTTGCAATAAAAAAAACTCTAAGAGACAAAGAAAAGAAATTAAGATTTTCTCGCTTGTAACTTTTAAAGCGTAATCAAACTCAAAAATATTCAAAAAGATTTGGGATCACCCTCTAACAAAGTTGACTTAAGGTTCTAAGAAGCCAAAGAAAAACTCGACTCCAAAAGAAGTAAGTTGCGCGGAGAAAGGAGCGGCAACTCTTTTCTTACCTATTAAAACAATAAATGAAAATGTGTTAGAATGCATAATAGAATAAATAAAAACTAAAACAAAAGAAAACCTAATGCTAGAATCAAAGAAAATAAACTACCCAACCTAAAACCCGAAATACTGGAAAAAAACTTGATTTTTTTTTTCGTTTGAGGTGCTCCTAATTTCAAAAAATCACGAAATTTAAACTGGAGTCTCAAATAATGTAGATCTAATATGGAAAATTTTGACACAAAATTCAACCCACAGAATATTATCTTCTTTTTTTGTATTTTCTTTTTTCTGTATTTTTTATCACTTTTTTTATGGGAAATATTTTTTTATACTCTAAAATAGTACCAAGAAATAGTATGTAAAATTTTAGATCATTTGAAAAACATTTACCCACTAAAAAATATTTTTTTCTGAAAACTTTTTGGGTAAAAAGAAAAAAAATTTGTTTTAAGGTTGTTTGCTGGAAATCAGTTTATAAGAACATAAGGAACACTAAAATGCCCGAATCTGATACCAAATGATATTGAATGAATAGAGGAAGCAGAAGAAGGATCAAATTCAAGTTGTTCGACTCGAAAAAGAAAGATTTGGATCTGATCTGAAAAAAAAAAGAAATAAACAAATTTAGTAATAAAGAAGTCAAAAACAATAAAAAAAAATTTGAGAACAAATAACAAATAACAATAAAAATAAAAATATAAAAATAAATAAATAGACGAAATTTAAAAGTGGAAGATGGATTGAAAAAACCGATGGTTATGATGGATAGAAGGATGAATATACAATTGAACCCTTTGAGATATAAATCTAAAAAAAAACTCAATTAATGACTCTAATCAACTCTTCAAGAAATACTCCTTGACAAATTGAAGGGTGAAGAACGGATTCTCATAACTCATTGAAGAAAATTGAGAAGAAAACTACTTCTAAGAACCATAAGAAAGAAATCTTGCACAGCAAACAAACTCCTAGAGTTGAAAATTTTATTAATGAAAATAATTGTCAGCTTAATGAACAATTAGGAAGCCTTTATATAGGATAGCTAAGTACATCCAAATAAAATTCTAAAGTATGCTAAAACTCTAATTAATAAAACTCTAATTAATCTAAACAAGAAGTAATTTTAAATAAAACTTTATTATTAACATAAAACTCCTAAATAACTTAAAATACTTAATAATTATAAAAAAATCATAATTAAAAAATAATAAGAGATAATAAATACAATATTGGGCTCCTGTATAATAAAAATTAAACCTAGGATCCAAACTCAATACGAAACGCCTAAGCTTGTGGGATTGATTAGGGTCCTTGAAATGAAATGCATAAGCTTGTTAACATTCTCCACATGGGTTTGGCATCAAAAGTTGAGAGCTTAGGCCCACAAAAAAATTAATCCCTTCTAATTCATCCTCGCTTCAAAATCCATTATCTTGAAGCTTCAACTCTTCTTCTCAATTTTTTTTGTGATAAAGTCTTGAACAAATAAGTTGAGGTTTGACTTTACTTGTTTGGATTTGGATATCGTGTTTGGGTCTTGTGGGAACTAATCCCATCTATGTTACAACCTTTGATTGAACTGAGTTGCTCGTAACAGGTCATTAATCCCTGGGTTTAAGCATACACAATTTAAGCCAACTAATTCTATGATAAATCCTCATTTTTCCATTAATTACTCCCACATCCACTCGTTAATCTTCCAAAATGAGTTAGCCACGCATGAATCTACATGTCATTTTCCATAAAAATAATTTAATCATGCAAAATAAATAAATTAAATTAAAACTAGAGGAAGATAGAAATTGATTGATTTGATAAGATGGATGTGCTTGGTTCCTTGAATTCCTTTAACAACTAGAGAGATCAATATTGACAAGCGAGAAGTGAAAGAAACAAGCTAAAACACTTAATAACAAAGGCTTGGAATCAAATCGAATCCAAGTAAAAGAACAAGAACTAAACTATTTTTGAAAATAAAATAAAACCTAATCAAAATCCTACCTATAATTAAATCTACTAGATAAAACCTAAAAATGACTTCCAAATCTACCTCCCATAGCTTAGCCTAAGCTTTGCTATTTATAGGCAAGGTTAGATGCTCAGTTAGCTAAATTACAAGCCTTAATTTTGCTATATATGGATTGTGCAATGAAAACACCATTGATTAATTTTTTTCCTCCATCAGACTTCTGTCGTGACATAGGCTTATGCGCGTCGTGATATACAACTTTGAATCTTACATTTGTTGTTTGTTTCATTGTGTTGCAACCTGCTTATCATTCCTGATGCTTTTGGGCCTGAAAATAGGTGTCCCACATATTCAATTAACCTGTTAAAACTACCTGAAGGCCCGTATTGGCCCAAGAGGTCAACTAACTTAAATTTATTGCATAAATCACTTATTTTGCAGGAAATTAAATCTAAGCTCTAAAACTGAAAATGTAATAAAATAACGTAAAACAGATTAAAAACAAGCTTGTTAAGAGCCAAAAAGCACCTAATTTTCCACTACAAATTGTTGCAGGTCAAATATTCCCATACTTACTTGTTGCTTGTCCTCAAGCAAGCAAGACAAAAGTAAAAGAAAAGAAAACACACAAAACAACAATGTACTTGAGCATGTGTCACACACGAGGTTGATTTCGAAACATCTGAGATAGGAAAATTGATAAGCCATAAAAGTAACATAATTTAATCCATTCTTGATGTGTTTTTGGATGATTTATTATTTAATTTAGTGAATTTGATGCTCCTAATCCTTTAATTTCGTGTTTTATACTTCGGGGAGTATAGGGGAATAAAAGGAGTGAAAAATGGGCCAACATCGGACAAAACGGGCTATTTTAAGGATCCACACAGCCAAGCCTTTTCCTACACGAGCTGAACACATGCTCATGTGAGCCACATGGACTGGCCACACACCCATGTGCTAGCCCGTGTTGATATCGCTCCCTATTTCCTAAAAATGCAGAAAAAGCCAATTTTTAGGGTTTCTGAGCATTCTAAAGTTTATAAATACATACTAGAAGAGGACTTAAGGGGACACAGAGAGCTGAACGAAGAAAAGACTCGAAGAACGCCAACAGATTCAACTTAGAAGTAGGATCTCCTTCAAGATTGAAGATCTCTATTCATTTTCTTTCGAAGTTTTTGGGTTTCTTTATGTTTTGTTGTTTTCCTAATTTTGAGATGTTTTCCTCCCAAATTATGAACTAAATTCCCTAGATACCTAAGGAAGATGAAACTGATGATGGATCTAATTATTTAATTTTCTGAATTACATAATAAATACTTGATTTCTTGATCTCAATTATGTATACTTATTCCATGTTTTAATGTTTTCAGGATATTAATTCATGATTGATGTGCTTATTTCAGTGGAGCAAAAGTCCCTATTTAAGAGTAGATCTGCCATAATTGAGTGGAGTTGCATGCAATCCGAGAAATAGGATGACATAAATCTATCAGATTAGAGTCAAATATAATAAGGAAATCCATAGATTGAGTTAATGCGACAATAGGGGTTTTAATTAGAAAGAAATTTCAATTAATCAACCTAGAGTTAGTTATTTCTACTCTCGAAAAGGATATTAATATAATTTAGGGATTTCTATCGATCAAGGCAAGTGAATAAATCGTTTAATTCAGATTTAGAATAATAAGTGAAGTCTAGGTGAATTCTTTCCTGGGTATTGTCTCTCTCATCAGTTTTCTTCAAATAATTTCCTACTTTATTCTCTGTGTCGTCTTAGTAATTAGGTTAGTTAAGATTAGGTTAACATAAATCCCTTCAATTTATTCAACTAGATAATAAAAAGATAGTAACTAGTAGTACTTTTAGTCTTCGTGGATATGATATTCCCGACTCACCACAGCTATACTACCATTCGATAGGTGTGTTTGCCTTTGTCGTAATTTTAGTTAGTTTGTTACGTTATCAAAAATTTGCTAAACAAATAATTCTAACTAGATTTCTAAATGATTCATGATTTTCACTTCAAACATGCTAGTTGAATAAGTTACAAAATAAACTGATTAAAGAAAGCTAAACATATAATTCCATCAAAGCATATGCACAAGTATAACATCTATGGTTGAAGAACACAAGAGATTTTTATTCTACTTACTCAGTTTATTTTATCCGTGCTTTGAACTCTAATATAGTATTTACAAGTATAAGCAATTCATGTGTATTTGTGCCAATATGTGTGAGATTTTCTCAAATTCTCATATATTTGATTTATTTAACTTTATTCACTCTTCATTCCCTTGGCTTTTAATCATTCTATACTTTTATTATACTCACTTTGCTTTTAACCCTCACAATGCTTTTGTTTGCTCATTAATTTTCATTTTTAAGCATATTCTTTTAATGTTTTTATGCTTATTATACTATACCATTTCAATAACCATGGATTCCATTAACTGAGTTATAGAAACCAAACAACCTATAGTTCAAACAAACATTTATGCCTACTTGTGTATGCCTTTATCATTTGGTCCATTTAACTTCATTTTCCTATTCACAATTTAACAAATTGAACTAATTAGTCTAAATGCAAACAACCTAAATCATTTATTCTCAAGCTAGATTTACAGTTTAAATAAACAACCTATTCTCATGCTCATAACCAATCACTTTTATTTCTACAAGCTCAAGTACAAACAAGCACACAAGAAAAAAATTCAACTAAAAAATTGATAAAACTTAACAAAAATAATAACAAAAACTTAAAAATTTCTATGTCACCCCCGCACTTTATTTGGCACATTATCCCTAATATGCACTAAAAATAAGTAAGGGCAAAGATTATCCATTTTGGCATAACAACTCCATGATGTTTGCCAGGTTACCTCCCACTTGCTTTCTATTCTCCAAAATGTAGTGTCGTCCAAAGCATGGAGTTCTTACACAGAAATAAGTAGGGTGTTTTTTTAACAATAATAATATCTAACTAAAATAAAATATAAAAGAAAAGAAAACTAAAATCGTCCAAGTTTTAAAATTACAATCCTCAAAATAAAAAAAGAATAAAAGGAGTTCAAATTCAGTAGGAATCTTGTTTTGATCTCTCGTCTTTTTCTTTTTCGGGATCTTACTCCTCTTCTAGGTTCTCATCAATTTTTCTATTGCCTAGCCTCAAATGGCATTTGAAGGATGGGAAGTGTGGCATTCGCAGGTTGTGTCTTCGTGTATAATCCTTGCAAATCCTCCATACCTCTTATATTAATCAAATTATCCATTATGAGTCAAGAATGTTACCTTCGTCTGAACTTTGTTGGGCTTCGAAATCCCTTTTTTGGTTTTGAAGTTCTACAAATTGTCTTGCGCCAAAATCTCTTATAGGAATTCTTTGATGGCTAAAAAAGTATTGATATTAGACACATTTATCGTAGGATATATCCGGGTGCAAATAAATTGTAACCACATCTTGGTCATAAGGGATAGTCTAACATGTGAAAATGATATTGGAAGCTTAGTGTCTAACTGATGTCTCAATTCACCTTTCCCTTTAATTAAGTAGTCTATGATGATATCCATGTCTATGTTTTGGAAAAAAAAATCCAATCTTTGTAGAAAATCATACATGTAGAATAGAGCATTGTAATATCTACAAATTTTTAAGGATGATATCGATATTTCTATGCCCCTAATAGTGATGTGCGACCATGGCTTGCCCAATGGTCTCTTGGCTTTCGTTTTTTTTAATGATGTATAAAGATCTTGTACAATGGGAATGTGAGTTGGATCTGTCCGGATTTTATAGACTTTGTCCTACCTATGGTATTGAATCAATTCTCATATTTTACTACTGGGAGTCATTGGGGACTCTAATGCCCTCTCTTGAAAAGGTGTCTTTCTTCGAATTTCAGTACGTAGGTGTCAGTTTCCTTCTCTGTAACGATCTGATAGTCAGTAGTGTTGGAAAGTGTATTTTTAGAACTCCGTTCCTATGAACTAAACTCATAAATATTTTTAATGAATATTTACGAAGTTATATTAAAGACAAATTAGATTTTGGTTAAGTAATTTCCATGAATTAGAAGTTATTAAGGTTCAGGGACTAAATTGCATATAAGTTAAAAGTTGAATTGTAGATTGAAATAAATAAAATGGACTAAAGTATCAATTATGCCATTAATTAATAGGATTTGTGTGGCCGGTCATGGTTAGGGTCGTTAATGTTGTTTATATATATATTATATTGTAAGGTTATTAATAATAAATATAATAGAAACATAATAAAAGAAATAGAAAGAAAGTGGAAAGAGAGTTGAATGCATTCAAATAGAAAAAAAAGAAAAAAAAAAGTAGCTTACCGCACCTAAAGGGTTTTTAACATTCAAACTTCAATTGGTTAATCAATTTAGTCCCCTTTTCTTGTAATTTTTATATTTTTAGAATCCCGGTACTTAGAACCACCCGACTCATGTTGTAATTTTTAGTATAGTTCAAGATTTTAGATGTTGCCATTGTTTAATAGTTTAAGTACTAAGGGTTAAATTGATAGATTTTTAACTTAGAAGTGAAAAGGACTAAATTGTAGAATAAATTGTTAACTTTGAGCAATAGGGACTAAAATTGTAAAAAATTAAAATAAAGGGGTAGAATTGAAAATAAGGAGCTAAAATTTAACTTAGAGTGAAATTAGTCTAAAAATTTGAGGTTAAATATAGAGATTTAAAATTAGTCTTAGTTTAGGGACTAAATTGGGGATTAAGTAAAATGTAGTGTTAAATTTGAAATCTAATGAAAAATTGAGTGGTATTATATTAATTAGTTATATTGATTTTATTCTGTAGAAACATCTTCCCGGAATCCTCGAGTAAAAAGGGGAAAGACAATGTTGACATTATGTAGTTAGGAATAGACAGTTTGTATTTTTGTAATCCGAATTAAATAGTAGATTGTTGCATATTTAATTGTTTGCATATGGTAAGCATTGAGGTGAGTACTTTTGTACTTTGGGATTGAATTGAATTCATATTTGATTGAAATAGATTGGTTTTGTATATTATGAAATATGTTGATTATATGAATATTGAATTGACTATATGTGATAATATGTATGTATAACATTGATGCTGGGTTGTATTGAAAGGTGAAATGAAACCCTATTAACTGTTTCGAGCCAAGTCGGATATAGATGGCATGCCATAGGATAGGAAGAGTTTAGGGATTTCTTTGACCTTGAGTCAATGAGGCACTGGGTGCCAATTTGCTTTGGTTTAACCGATGAGACACTGAGTGTCAATTTATATAGCGCTGGGCGCAGTTATTACTTCAGATTTATCGATGAGGCATTAGGTGCCAAATTGGTGTGTTAGTTGGATCTGTGTATCCGTCCGAGTCCGAGTCGTGTTAATAAGGGAAATTAAATAAGAAATTTATTTGTTTGATATTGAAATGACAAAGATAAAAAATGAATATGAGATGGGAAATGAAATATGAATTGATGAAATGAGATGTGAATATTGAAATGAATTCAAGTATGGATCAAAGAGATAAATCATGCCATTGCATGAGTGGAAATATTCAAATGCCATTGTCATGTACTAAACATGTGGAATCTAGTATATGTGAGTAAGGAATGAGCAAAATTATATTATTGATTTGTAACACATCTACATAGCATTACTTGTTGCATTCTTACATTTTAATTACTTATATCAGATTTATATTGTTTGGATTATAACAATACCACTGAGTTTTACTCAGCATGCGGTTTTATTTTTTGTGTGCAGGCTAGATACTTTTCAACTTATCGTCAACTTAGCATCCAATGACAAATCCCGAGCTCAAGGGTGGTGATATTTTATTTTGTAATGGCATGTACCTAGGGAGTCCTTTGTTGATGTTGTTTATAATGTGTTAATATTTTGGTTTACTAGTGAAATGATGGTTAATTGTATATATGATTGAGGCTATGTTGGTATGTTAGCCTAGTCTATAGTTTTCGTATGTGTTTAGCTTAAAATTTGGTAGCCTAAGTAGCTAAATATTAGTTTAGTATTTTGGTTTGCTAGTGAAATGATGGTTAATTGTATATATGTTTGTGGTTGAGGCTATGTTGGTATATTAGCCTAGTCTATAATTTTGGTATGTGTTTAGCTTAAAATTTGGTAGCCTAAATAGCTAAATATTAGTTCAATTATGGTAAAATTTGGCATGAAGGAAAGCTTTGAATGGTTGATTGCTTTGCTAGTGTGTTTGATGATATAAAATGTGGTACCAATGAGGGCACATTGGTTAGGCACTTAAGATGGTTGTTTTGACATGTTTTGAGCATGTTTAATTGTGTTTTGAATAGGTTGAATGGCTGGTAATTTAGTTGTTCAGTGCCCAAGTAAGTAGGAAATGGTACACTTGAGTTTTAATGTACATTTAGATGCACACGACCTGAGACACAGTCTGTCACACGGCCGTGTGTCACATACGGGAAACACACATAGGCATGTACCCTAAACGTGTAGAATAACAATATAAGTGTAGTTTCTACACGGGTTGACACACAACCTGCGACATGGCCGTGTGACCTAAGTCAATGAGTTAACGAGCAGAAACATGGGCTAGGGCATGACCGTGTGTCTCAAGTCAGTGAGTTATTCAGGTAGAGACATAGTCTGGGACACAGTCGTGTGTCCTAACTTCAAAACTCACACGGTTTAGGGCATTCCACACAGCCTTGTGTCCCCTGCTTCTAGGCATTTTGAGATTTCACCCTAAACTTCTAAAATTGTTTCAAATTAGTCCCTACTTATTTTTAGACTATTTTTAAGGTTCCCCAAAATCGTATTAAGGACTGTAAGAGTAGCTTTTACTCTAAATTGGTAGTATATAACATGATTCATTATTAAATTGTATAAGACTTGATTATGGAAATATCTAATTAGCATATATTGATCCTATATCATGCGATGTTAATATTTAGCTTGCATTATTGCTTGCAATGAAATTAAATATTTTGATTGGTTAGTAGTGCCCATGACCCTAATTTTTTGACGAAGAGGCGTTAGGGTGTTACATTTAGTTGTATTAAGGCTACAAGTTTAGCTAATTCTTGGACTAAATTGGGCTCAAAATTGAGTCTAGAGGTACATGCCAAAGTTGAGTCTAGTTGAGTTGGGATTTGGATGCTGATTATAATTGTTTCTGTTTTATAGTTAAAAGATGGCAAACGAATCTGGTAATGAAGTCGAATAAGAGTTTTACTCTAGTGATGAGTATATTGATGATTATGAGGAAACAAAGTTGGTAACTCCAAATATTAACCCAACTGGTGCTCAACGACCTAATGTTAACGAGGTTAATGATGGAGCAAGTGATTCAAACCTACTTAAAGCTATCGCTGATGTACTTCAGTGTGTTACGGGAACTACATTTGCTACAGTGCCTGTACCTACTATTTGATGGGCTCCGATAAAAGAATTACAGAGATATGGTGCGACTAAGTTTCTGGGGTTGAAAGGGGTTGATCCCTCAATAGCTGGAGTTTGGATCGAATCTACTAAACGCGTTTTACAACAACTTGAATGCAACCTGCGCGAAAGCATAATTTGTGTTGTTCCTCTACTGCAAGGAGAAGTGTATACCTGGTGGTAGTTAGTGACACGTCATGTACCGACTGAACGAGGCAATTGAGAGTTTTTTCAAAAGGAGTTCTAAAAGAAATATGTCGGAGAGTTGTATCTCAAAGATAGAAGGAAAGAGTTTTTATTGTTAAAGCATAGTGGGATGTTAGTGGCTGATTATGAACGGGAGTTCTTACTACTCAGTGAGTACACTGCTGAATTTGTACCATTCGAAACAGAAAGTTGTAAGCGATTTCTGTGTGGGCTACATGATGAACTTCGAGTACAGTTGGTATCGTACCGAATCATAGAATTTTCCTATCTAATCAAACGGGCAAAGATAGAGGAGCAAGATCTGGGTCTTGATAAAAAGGTTAAAGTTACTCGCACTACTGGAAAGCAGTTTAGAGCTACTAGCTCGCATCCACAACTGAAGCAAACTAAAGAATTTTGTGGTAGTTGGAAGTCGACTTTCAAGTTTGACCGATCTAATAAAAATCATGGTCGACAAGTGACTGTGTCTACGGGTAGTGTACGAGGTCCGTCCAAAGATATTGACATTCTAAACTGTGAACACTAAGAGAAGAAGCATAGGGGTGAATGTTGAAAGTTAACATGAGCTTATTTTCGCTGTGGATCAATGGAACATTTTGCTCGAGAATGTCCTAAAAATGAGAATGCTACTCCTGCTTCTTTTTATAGGTCTGTACCTGTATCTAGGGGTCATGGAACAAGTCAGGGTGGTTCTATTGGCATAGGTAGTGCTAGGAAAGGGAACAATGTTGTTACTTATCAGCCGGAAGCCAAAGCGCCAACTCAAGCTTATGTTGTGCAGACACGTGAGGATGGTGATGCTAATAACATTGTGGCAGGTATATTTTTATTGCATTAAGAACCTGCTTATGCTTTGATAGACCTGGGATCTTCACATTCATATGTCAATGCTGAGTTAGTTAAATCAGGGAGTTTAAAATATAAGACATCTAGAGTATCAATAATTGTGTCAAGTCCATTGGGGCAATCTGTGTTAGTTAATTATGTGTGTAGGCGATGTCCATTATAGATACAAAATATAACTTTCCCTATTGATTTGTTGATAATGCCATTTGACGATTTTGATTTAATTTTGGGAATGGATTGACTTAATGAACATGGAGTGATTCTAGACTGGCGTAAAAAAAAAGCTTGTGGTTCAAAGTGAAGACGATAACATGATTGAAGTGAATGGTGTTCGAACGAGTGATTCAACTTGTATCATTTCAGGAAATCAAGTTAATAAACTCCTCAATCAAGGCTGTGAAGCTTTTCTAGCCTATGTTATAAACTTGAATTCAGGTGATAGTCAAACCAGTAAGATTCAAACTGTTTGTGAATTCTCTGATATATTTCTCAAGGAATTATCAGGATTACTATCAGACCTAGAGGCTAATTCATAATTAAAGTGTTTCCTAGTACGACTTCGGTGTCAATGTCTTATTATCGTATAGCACCAACAGAGCTGAAAGAATTAAAGATGCAATTGCAAGATTTATTGGATTGCAATTTTATACGCCCTAGTATATCGCCTTGGGGAGCCCAGTGTTATTCGTTAAAAGGAAACATGGCTCGATGCGAGTTGACGATTAAGAATCGATACCCCCTACCTTGTATCTATAACTTATTCGATCAACTAAAAGGAGCTTTTGTATTTTCTAAGATTGATTCGAGATCAAGTTACTATCAGCTGAAATTGAAAAATAGTGACGTACCTAAGATGGCGTTTCATACACATTATGGCCATTATGAATTCTTGGTGATGCCTTTTGGGTTGACTAATGCTCTTGCGGCATTCATGGATCTCATGAACCGTATCTTCCAATCGTATTTGGATCAATTTGTAGTAGTATTCATTGACACATTTTGATTTATTTGAAATTTGAATTCGAGCATGAGCAGTACCTCAGAATTGTTTTGTAAGTGTTACGAGAGAAATGATTATATAGAAAGCATAGCAAGTGTGAATTCTGGTTATCAGAAGTTGTGTTTTTGGGGCATGTTATCTCAGCAGATAGAGTTAGAGTTGTTTTGAAAAAGATTGAGGCCATTGTTTAGTGGAAAGTACCAAGAAATGTGTTAGAAGTTCGCAATTTTATTGGGTTAGCTGGTTATTACCGAAGATACGTAAATAGATTTTTGAAGATAGTTTTTCCAATGAGAAAGCTATTGTATAAGAATGTTCAGTTCATTTGGAGCAATTAATCCCAAGAAAGTTTTGAGAAATTGAAATAGAAGTTGGCTAAAGTGTCAGTTCTAACCTTACCGAAATCGGGAAAGGATTTTGTGGTTTTTAGTTATGCCTCTTTAAGCGGTCTCAGTTGTGTTTTGATGCAAGATGAGAAAGTGATCGCGTATACGTCTCGTCAACTAAAAATGCATAAGTATAATTATCCGACACACGATTTAGAGCTAGCTAACAATAAGTAAATGTATGCATGAAAATGGTTAAACATGTGAAACTTGGTATAAAATTAGGGATGTTATGACTATGCTATATGATTGTTTGTTGTTGCATAATGACTTGTTTGGATAGAGGTTCTTCTGAGTATTCACTGAGCTTGTTAAGCTCACCCACTCTATTTTAACCTTTCTAGGGTAGTTGCGTTTCCGGTGTGAGCGGTGTGGCCTTCGAGGAAGTGATCCAAACCATTCTTTTAGTTGCTATAGTAGGTGTAATTGGTTTACTTATTATATGGTATTTTAAGGCAATGTAGTAGCCTTTATATCTGTTTGTTAAGTCATTTTTGGGCTATTTTCTTGTTGTTTATGTTTGGAAGTATGTGGACTTGAACGCGGTATTTGGGCTACTGTTTTAGACATTTTGATGCTTATTTGATTAGGTGAATGAGGCATGATGTTATGTATTAAGTTGAATGGTTTTAATGCTTGCATATGCTAAATTTTTGAAACCTGGAGTAGACGTATCGATATTAGGGCTTTAAAAACGATACCTCTATATTTTTTGAAAGTACAGGAAGACATAATAGAGAATTGGTATCGATACCTCTACCCGAGTATCAATACTCGGGGTAAGTTTATCGATACCTTGCAAAAGGTACCGATAATTTCAAATGTTTCAAAATTTGACGAGAAATAAAATGAAAGTTTGGTCTCGATTTTCCATGTGGTATCGGTACTACTTAAGGAAAATATCGATATCCCTAAGACAATATTGAGACCTACGTAACAGTTTTGGGAATTTTGTAACTTGGCCCATTTGTAGGTTTGATTGATATTTTTAATATCCTTAGTATATGTATGCCATGTTTTAACAATAAGAAGTGGTTGTGCTACAATAATTCATACGTGTGGTTAGATAAAGATGACGACTGGTTACTTGTGAAACTGTTTGCTAAATAAATGATGTGTGACGGTGGTGTAACGTCCTTGTATTCGGGCTCAGTGACCGGGCCAGGTATAGTGTGTTACAAATAGTATTTCCATTTGAACTTACTAAGCATTCTTAATGCTTACTTTAGTTGTTTCCTTCCTTTGTAGATCACTGCCTTAAGGAACATACCATGCCAGATCAATGCGAAGCACACACACTATCAAAAGATGGTAGAATTATGTTCTTTATGTCCAAATTTTGTGGCATGTATATAAGGGCACCTTAGGGTGGAAATGGTCATTTTGAGATAGTTGGTATATGCAAATTGTGACATGGTGAATCTTGAGTAATATGATTTCCTTATGACTTGGTAAATGTATGGAATTGATCATGTTTCATGCTTGTATGGGTGCTTACGTAAACTTGTAACACCCCATACCCAACCCGATTGTCGAGTCCGAGTTACAATGTGCCACATTCATTTTCAAAGCAATTTCGATCAATTTAATGTTCAGTTCAATTTATAACATAAACATCCTAATATAAGTTAAACATGTATATAATATTTGTATTCATTTTTGAGTCTTATGTGAGCTTACAAAAGCTCTAATGCTAACTTGAGGTCGAATTAAGACTAAACTATAATGTTTCCAAAATTTTAGGTTGACGTCGCGACGTTAGGGGGCTCCTCGTTGCACTTTCCAATTACATTGATCCCATAGAATTTCAGGTAACCATTGTAATTGATGGATCCCATGGAATTAGGTCTAAGTGGAGTATCCAATTACAATTTCCAATTTTTAGAGAGAAGTTGGAAATTGGAGTAGTTACACACGTAATTATCTTAAAAACTAATTTAAACTTTTTTATACAAACTATAAAAAATATATATTATAACATGAACATGTATGAGTTTTGGGATAGTTATGAAATAAAATTCTTATATTATAACTCCTAAAATATTGTATTATAAAAATAATTTTTGTAATTAGTAAAATTATAACAAAAAATTATATTATTTAAATTCTAAAAATTTTCTAAAATTATGGCTAAAAGCTTTAGTATACAAAATTAATTTACATATTATAGAAGTATTAAAATATAATTATTTAAAAATTTATGGCCAAGAAGTGTGAATATAACTTTTTTATGTGTCAACGCTATACATTATAAAAATAACATGGGTATTCATAAAAAAATGTTATAGTTTTTTTTATCATAACTTATTTATAAAAAATAAATTTCTAAGGTTATGGAAAATATTATATTATTTATAAGAAGTGTTATGAAAATTATTAGACAATTTTAAATTTTTCTATAAAGGTTATATATTATAAAATTAATATTATTTTTAATTTAATTTACGTACTATAAAAAGGAATATAACCTAGCATAAGATTTTCTGCAAATTAAGTTTATATAAGTTTTTATAATTAATGTTACAATCTATTTGGTCTGTAAACCCAAATATTACAAGGTTTATGCTAATTATGCAAATAAAAAATGTTTTGTATCATATAATGAGATATGATACCATCTAAGAGAATGACACCAAACATAAGTACTGTAGGCAACTTGCAAACTCTTAAATTGAGACCTTCTATATTTTGAAATGTGGTTGAGAAGACAATTGCTATTCTAAAAAATTATTTTCCATATTAACATCACCTTAGTATAGCATAAAAAGATAAGGTTAGATAATACTAACATGTTGCATATTTCATAACATGAATCATACGTGGAATTGAGATTATGCATGCTTCGAAAAGTATATGGAAGAAGATATTGATATTCATAATGATGCAGATTCAAATTCAGGTAACGAACTCATTCAGTAAGCAACAGATGATGATATAGAGAGTTATGTTAAATATTAAAGAGGGAATAACTCAATAAATATGCACTAGGATAATTAGATAAAATTGCATATGGTGTGTATTTTTCTTGTTATTTTTATTAATAATTTTATTATCAATTAGATTTTTAGACTAACATATTACACATGATTATTTGATTTTAATTTTTGTTAATTGTTTAGAAATTATTTTTATCATACTAGTCATTTTTATAGTAATTAATATTTTTAAAAATATAAATTATATAAATGTGTAATTACAATTTGTACTATCAAATATAACATAAGAAGTTGCGATGGAATTACACTCTATTTGCCAAATATGTCTAGAGAATTACAATTCTTTTAATTTACAAGAGAGTGTAATTACTACTCTTGTAATTATATTTTCATTCAATTATTCTGTTTTGTCCAAACATATCCATTATAGAAATAATTTGTGTATTTTATAGAATTATAAAAAAATATTATTTAAATTCTAAAAAATTTCTAAAGTTATGGTTAAAAATCTTATTATAAAAAATAATTTACATATTATAAAAGTACTATAATATATTTATTTATAAAAAATTATGGTCAAAAAGTATGAACTAATTTATATATGTGCCTATGCTATATATTATAAAGACAATATGCTTATTCATAAAAAAATATATTATAGTTTTTTTATCATAATTTATTTAGAAAAAATAACATTCTAAAATTATGACAAAAATTATATTATTTATAAGAAGTGTTATAAAAGTTATTGGTTAATTTATAAAACCCTATTTATGTATGCTATATATTATAAATTTTATATTATTTTTTACTTAATTTTATTATAAAAAGGGATATAACATAAGTTTTTCTCCAAATTAAGTTTATATAAGTTCTTATAATTAAGGCTATGAATTATTTAGATTATGAATCCAAATATTATAAGGTCAACGGTAGTTATGTAAATATGAAAAATTTTCTTGCACCATATCATAAGGTATGGTACCATTTAAGAGAGCGGTGTTAGACACAAGCACCACAAATAGCTCGTGAACTCTTTAGTTTGAGACATTTTATACTTTGAAATGTGGTTAAGAAGACATTTGTTGTTCAATATTGTTTGAACCGAACCAAATCAGTGGGGGTACTAGTTCAGAAAGTGGCTTTGAACCGGTTATAGCAAGAATTGGTACGAAGAGACCAAAAATCGATTGAACCCTTTTTTTTAAAAAAATTTTTGAAGTTTAATAATTTTTTAATCGGATCAACGAACTGGTGGCATGACTGGTTGTAACACCCCGAACCCGAGTCCGACACCGGAGTCGAACACGAGGTGTTAACAAACTTTGAAAAATTTCCAGACACTGCCCAATCTGTGTACTAGTCACTTTAAAAATCATATCTTGAGCTTCACAACTCAAAAATCAGTTTCGTGATTTTTCCCTGAAACTAGACTCATATGCCCATCTACATATTTTTTTCTAGAATTTTTGATCAGGCCAATTAGTACAGTTTATTAGTTAAATTCTCCCATGTTACAGGAATCGACTACCCTGACCTTTGCGCATTACGACTTGGATATCTCCTTGTACAGGGCTCCAATACTGATGCTGTTTGATTCTATAGAAACTAGACTCAGAGAGGAATCTATACATATATGGTATGACTCCTAATTATCTCTGGTTAATTTATAATCAATTTCCAAAGTCGGAACAAGGAACCCAGAACCCGTTCTGACCCTGTCTCACGAGAACCTTAATATCTCTTAACATACTGTCCGTATGATTGTTTCGTTACTTTCCTGTGAAATTAGATTCTTCAAGGTTTGTTTACATAATTTATTCACTATTTAATTCCATTCCTACTATTTTTAGTGATTTTCCAAATCTACGTCACTGATGCTGTCAGCATCTACCCTTAAGGTAGGCTCTACCTATTTCATGGTTCAACTAGCCCTTTTTGCATACATAGCACAATTTATGAAAGTGATTAACCATCCCCGTGGCCAATCCTTGTCAAGCATATCCACACTAAATGATTATAACATTATACTTAAACACATATAAGCCATTTTCACATGGCTATCCAAAACTTATACATCACATAAAGTACTCGAAAAACAACAATGGGTCGTCCTAAACATGCCATATCAAAATTCAACCAAAAGAGTACCCAAAAGAGCCTTTGATAGTGTGGGCGACTTCGACTTCAAGATCCCGAGTCCGATAGCTGGAGAACCAAAAATCTATAAAACAGAGGAGCAATGGAACGAAGTAAGCAATTTATGCTTAGTAAGTTTTGAGCAAGGAATTCCAGCATAACGAAAGAATAGCACACATTTAGCTAAACGGAATATTTCATAATACACAATTTTCCGATATCAAACTTACTTCACAACGTTAACCCTTATGTACATACACAAAAGACCAACTTAGCCGAAGGCCGGTAGCTCGTTCATCAACTGAGCGAATATTTATTTGTAAGGGCTCGATTAAATTCAACACATACGTAACATATCCCAATATTGGGATGTTTTTCGAGTATTAGCTGAAATTTTACAGCAAGCTCATTCATTACCAAAATCACGTACCTTCGGAATTTAACCGGATATAGCTCCTCGTTCAAGTGCCTTCGGGACATAGCCCGGTTATAGTAACTCATACAATGCCTTCGGGACTTAACCCGGATTTTAAAACTCGCACGAATGCCTTCGGGACTTAACCCGGAATTAGTATCTCGCACAAAGGCCTTCGGGACTTAACCCGGAATTAATAACTCGCACAAATGCCTTCGGATTTAGTCCGGATATAGTCACTTAGCACAAAGCCTTCGGGACTTAGCCCGGACAGCATTCAATTAATCATGCACATCTAACAATAATTCATGGCACATTCGTATTTCATTTTCATTTGCAAAACTCAAACACAAGGCACATATCATCCTTGCACATTCGGCTCAATAGCCACACATAGAGCATGATTTTCATTTGCTTAAAACATGATTTAATCACATCGTAATTTAAGCTCTCTTACTCAAGAACTTACCTCGGGTGTTGTCGAACGATTCCGCTAACTATTCGACCACTTTTTCCTTCCCTTTATCGGATCTATTTCCCCTTTGCTCTTGAGCTTAATTAAACAAATAAATTGATTTCATCATTTAGGCATCGAAAAGATGAACACAAGGCACTTAGCCCATATTTATACATTAGACATTAAAGTCACATACATGTGAAATCATGCATCAACACAACATATTAGCTAATTTTTCCCCCTTGGCCGAATATGCATGTCTATTTTTGGGGTCGATTTCAACACTTAATACACACATATACACACTAGTAAAGCATCCTCCCCCTTTCCATCAATTTAACACATGCATTGCTCATTAACATGCAAAGTTACATTCGGCCTTAGCACACAACTTGCTAGCCGATTCTTCTCCATTTAGCAACCAATGCACATATGTGCTCACACAAAAATGCTAAAAAGGAGGTTCAAGAATCATCAAGTCATCATCACATGCATCATTAACAAGCTTCATATTTAGCATGCAATGGCATTAACACAACCTCTACCTAGGTCGAATCTTAACTCATCCTCATGTCTCATCACCACCACATCAAACATCAACCAAGAATGATGCATCCATGGTCAAGTGTCATTTCCATCACATAGCAAGATTTAGACCATGGGCTAGGTAGAACTCAAGCTAACAACTAAAACATGCATGCATCTCATGGAACATCATCAAACATACCTTAGCCTAGCTACATGCATGGCCGAACCTCTTCACCTTTCTTCTTCCTTCCTCCTTAAAATTATTGGCCAAGGATGAACCAAAGAATGAGAATTTTTTTTCTTTGTTTTTCTTTCTAGTTTCGGCAAGTATGAAGATGAGAAAAGGATGAACAAAAATTCTCTCCTTTCTTTTCTTTAGCTCACGGCAATGGGGGGGGGGACAAACAACTACACACACATTTTTTTTTTGTATTCACCATACTCCTTTTCATTATTTTATGCCCATGCCCCTTATTTTATTTGTTTTATCCCAACATTTTATGACACAAATTAACATATTTTATTTGTGCCATACTTATGCCATAATTTCCATAAAAAAATTGCACAATTGCTCATCATGCCCATCATGGCCGGCCACCTTGTTTTAAGGTGGGAAATTTGACATGCAAATCCACCTATTTCATACTATAAGTTATTTGGCCACTACAAATTAGCCTATAGCATTTGCAAAAATTTTCACATGAGTCACATTTCAAAATTTCACTCACAATTGGCAAAAATCAAAGCATGAAATTTTCACACATGCACTTTCACATGAAATAAACATAGGATATAACATCTAATTATTATTGTGACTCGGTTTAGCGGTCCCGAAACCACTTCCCGACTAGGGTCAATTTTGGGCTGTCACAACTCTCCCCCACTTAAGAAATTTTCGTCCCCGAAAATCTTACCGGTGAATAGGTTTGGGTATCGCTCTTTCATCGAGCTCTCGGTCTCCTAAGTAGCTTCCTCGATCCCGTGTTTGAGCCATAACACCTTTACTAGCGGAACTCTTTTGTTTCGCAACTCCTTCACTTCACGAGCTAGGATACGCATCGGTTCTTCTTCATAGCTCATATCGTCTTGAATTTCAACCTCTGATGGGCTAATTATGTGCGATGGATCAGATCGATAGCGTCGAAGCATCGAAACATGAAAGACGTCGTGAATCTTTTCAAGCTCAGGGGGCAAAATCAATCTATACGCAACTGGACCAACTCGTTCGGAGATTTCGTACGGCCCAATGAATCTTGGGTTCAACTTGCCCTTACGGCCAAACCTGAGTATCTTTTTCCAAGGTGAAACCTTAAGGAACACTTTGTCTCCCACCTGATACTCGATGTCTT